>NC_035447.2:89553370-89853370 GCF_002127325.2 Helianthus annuus
GCAATTTTCACGAAATTTCGTATTTGTGAGCCTACGATACATCTTATATAAGGGCTGTTTATTCGTTTTTTCATTTAAGGTTTAAAAGAGGTTGGATAATCACCGATGTACTATCATTTTCCCTCTTTTGCTCGCCAGGAAACAGGACTCATTTTGTTTTTCTATTGTTTTTGTGTTTTTGAAATTTTCGATGTTTTTGGATTTTCAGATTTTTGGAATTACTCCCCCTAAAATCATAAACTAGACAATTTAAAACCACAAAGGTTATTTACAAAAATGATTTTCCGATGTTGGTTTTAGCCTCTTGCTTGACCTTAATGCCGTTTACCAATAATCAAAAATGTCAAATCTTGATTTATCAAATGCTTTGGTAAATAAGTCGGCAAACGTTGGTCATCGGTGTGGACGCTTAACAAATCGATTAGCCTTTTCTCCAAAAGCAATCACGTACTGAAGTGATATTTGATTTCGATGTTGTTTGGTCTTTGAGTGCTGGGCAGCAGGATTTTCTAGTGATCTGTAAATGCAGCAGATTATCACGTAAATAGGTAGTAGTTAGGAAATTCAAAACCGTAGTCCCGCAAATTGTTGTTGGATCCACTGAACTTGGGAGCAACACTTCGAGGCAGGCAATGGTATTCAGGCTTTCGCCATGTGGATGTAGCGACACAAGTCTGCTTCTTGCACTGCCATGTGACTAGGCGATTTCCTAAAAACTGACATCCAGCCGTTGTGGATTTGCCGTCGATTTTGCATCCGCCAAAATCAGAATCACTGAAAGCGACCAATTCAAAGTTATTATCCCTAGGGTACCATAGACCGGTGTCAGGGCAACCCTTCAAATAACGAAAAATCCTTTTTACAGCTGCAAGATGTGAGGCCTTCGGGTTGACTTGATATCTGGCAAGCAGGCACGTTGGGTACATTATGTCTGGCCTTGATGCTGTGAGGTACATAAGAGATCCGATCATTGCGCGATAATATGAAGGACTAACAGCTTCACCCTTCAAGTCTGGAGTAATTCCGTGATTTGTCGGCAATGGGGTACCAATGGGCATTGCATCAGACATTTGGAACCGGTTCAAGATGTCACCAACATATTTAGTCTGATGGATGAATATCCCAGACTCAGTTTGTTGTACTTGTAGGCCCAAGAAGAAGGTCATTTCCCCCATAGCACTCATCTCGAATTTATCCTGCATAATGCGCTCGAAATTCCTACACAAGACATCATTAGTAGAACCAAAAATAATATCATCAACGTATACCTGTACCAGAAGAAGATCTCCATCTTGTTCTTTGATGAAAAGAGTACAGTCGATAAGACCTCTTCGAAAACCGTTCTCCAGCAGATAGTGAGATAAGGTTGCATACCAAGCTCGCGGTGCTTGATGAAGACCATAGAGAGCTTTGTTGTGCAACCAAACCCGATCGGGATGGATAGGATCTTCAAAACCTGGAGGCTGTTCGACGTATACCTCTTCTTCAACCACACCATGTAAGAATGCACTTTTGACGTCCATCTGATAAACCTTGAATCCTTTGAAGGACGCATAGGCTAGAAAGATTCGAATTGCTTCGAGACGTGCAACAGGTGCATACACTTCGTTGTAGTCGATTCCTTCTATCTGACGAAAACCTTGAACGACTAAACGTGCTTTGTTTCGGATAACAACTCCGTGGTCATCCTTTTTGCATTTGAAAACCCAACGGGTACCAATCTTCTTGTATCCAGCAGGTTTCTCTACGAGTTTCCAGACACCCAGCTTCTGGAATTGTTGCAGCTCTTCCTGCATTGCTTCAACCCAAGAGTTATCTTTCATGGCTTCTTTCCAAGTTCTTGGCACTTCCTGTGAAACATAACACGCGAAGGACCAATCGTTTTGTTGCCCGGATTCTCGAATAGCCGCATACAAGCCTGCATTGTTGTTGTTTCGCAACATGTTTCTTGTTTGAATGCCACTTTGCACATTTCCGATGATGTTTTGTTGAGGATGGGTATTATGAATCCTTGTTTCTGGATTATCTGGAACTGGAATATTTATACCCAGGTTGTTGAGATTGAGATCAACAACTAAGTCAATGCCCGGAATTGACGAAGAGGATGATGCAGTAGCCTCAGCTGTTCTATGGGTATCCACTGGAGGAGTACCCTCTGAAGTACCATGAACTGCTGTTGTTGGAGCTTCTTGATCTGCATCTAGAAATTCATCATCCTCTGAAGATTCGTTCAACTCAGCAGCATCGTGAAAATCCTCATTGTCGAGAGTATTATTGTTCACCGAAGATGGTTCTTGATTGACAAGAATTGGACGAACCACCGGTGAAACTGTTGCATTGTCACTCTCGAAAAACATCCTTGCCGCAGCACTTTCTTCAACGGCTTCAACATTGATCGAATTGAAAAAGTCATCGTACTCAAACATCCAAGGTTGACCAGGACATTTGACTGGCAAAGTGTGCCTTTGTACTCTGACCTCAGACCATTCCTCGACCCTTTTAGTCTCTAGATTCCAAACTCGTAAGTTAGGGGTGGCATACCCAAGAAAGTATCCATCAATTGCTTTTGCCCCAAACTTTCCATTAGGATCGATGATTGTACATGGAGCTGCAAACGGTTCAAGATAAGACAAATCTGGTTTCCGTTTTTGAAGAAGCTCAAAGCAGGTCTTATTGTGCCTTTTGACTGTAAGGACTCGGTTCAATGTGTAACATGCAGAGGCCACAGCTTCAGTCCAGAATGGAATGGGCAACTGCGACTCTACCAACATTGTCCTAGCAGTCTCGATCAATGTGCGGTTCTTACGTTCAGCGACGCCATTTTGTTGAGGAGTATAAGCTGCACTAAACTCATGAAGAATACCTTTTGAAGTGCAAAACTCCGCCATGGCATGATTTTTAAATTCAGTACCATTGTTGCTACGTATCCGCCTAACCTTCAACTTATACAAATTCTCAATCTGAATGATCAAGTTTTTGATAATGCCAAAGGTTTCACTCTTGTGTGCCATGAACGCCACCCAAGAAAATCTTGAATAATCATCAGTTATCACGAGGCAGTATTGATCACCCCGAATACTCTTGTGCTTGACAGGACCGAACAAATCCATGTGCAAACGTTCAAGAGGAACTGCCACCGTGTTGATCTTCTTAGTAGGGTGCTTCTTCTTCGTTTGTTTTCCTTTCTGGCATGAAACACAGACGTCTTGAAGATGGAAATTTTTGAGGGGAACACCATTCACCAATTCATTTGAAACCAAATGATTCATTTTGCGTAAGTGAATGTGACCCATTCGTCTGTGCCAAGAGATAGTGTCTTTTTCTGTGGCTTTGGAAACGAAACAAGTTGCTTGTGCAGACGTAGTAATAGCTTGGCTCATATCAAGGACGTACAAATCATTTATCCTTGGAGCTGACAAGAGAATCCATTCTTTTGGAATTTTGAAGCCGGGTTTCAGCACATAACATCCATTAGCATCAAAGTGTACTGAGAATTGCTTGTCACAAATTTGAGAAACACTAAGAAGATTGTGATCAAGTTGTTGCACAAAGTTGATCTTGTCAAAGCTGACAATCCCGTTAGATATCATTCCTTCACCCGTAATATATCCACCCTTATCTCCAGCAAAAGCAACATAACCTCCTCTAATAGATTTGACGTCGTAGAGAGCTTCATGTCACCTGTCATGTGCCTGGATGCCCCACTATCAACAATCCAATGACTACTGATAGTTCCTCCTGGAACACCCTGCACATGAACTCAAATGATTAGTTGGAGATGGGGACCCAAGCCATTGTGGTCTTGGGTCTTCCATTTTCATCAATGACAATAACTTCTTTTCTTTGATGATTGGTGAAATGTGACGTTCCCCCTGATTCATTAACCGTTTTTGGTTTCCAGGTCTGTTTTGTTTTACCAGTGTTGTTCTTTAAAATTTTAACTTCATGATTGTCTGAAGTTTTTGACTTGTCTGGTTTTACAGAAACAGATGTTTTGTTAACCACATCGGTTTTAATTGCCTTTTCAATTTTCTTGACCTGTTGGCGTTTCTGTTTCTTTTCCCTTTCTTTTATAAGGCGGGGATCTTGTTTTGCAGAAACAGTTTGCCTTCGGTCAGTTTGGTCACGGGGAACATCAACTTTTTCTTTTTGCTTATGAAGATATGGACAATTTCTAATTATATGTCCAATTGTTCAACACTCAAAACATGATCTTCGTTCAACAAACCCCGAAGTATCATGTGATCGTTTAGCCGATGATGTTGAACTTTGTGAACCCGAGGTACTAGGCTTTGAACTGTTTTGTTCATTTCTTTTCAGAACTGTAGCTTTCTTGACAAAATCTAAGTTAGATTTATTTTCAAACGTTTCAATTTTGTCCGTTCCCGTCGATTTCACAAAGTTTACATTCTTGTTTTTCTTCTGATTCGGCTTCTTTTGCGCTTGAGCCGGCGATTTTCCTTTTGGCTTGGTGTGATTTTGCTGTTTCTGCACCGTTGGTAATTTCTTGTTGCCATATTGTTTTCGAATTTCGTCCTTTGGAATAGGAGGACACTGTGTAACTGTAACACGTGGTCCTGTCTTTCCCAAAAACTTACTAGTCGAATTCTCAAAGACTTTACTGATTAAGGATTGATTAACATTCTTAATAGGAAAATCTTTGTCTCAATAAATCTTATCATCACCAACAAGAGTGTACAGCAAGTTCACACTCTCCGACTCTTCTGCAGATGAGGACTTGGTTGCAACAGTCTTAGCAGGTTTTGCAGGAGGATCACATAGAATATGATTCTCAAGAGGTATGTCCTCATTTTTAACTACCGCATCAGACTTTGCTGAATCAGTATCATCAGATTCATCATCAGAAGAATCAGCATCCTCAATCACAACTGGAGGATCCTGATTTTGTTCAGCAGTTACAAATGTAACTGCTGACACATCTGAATCTGAGGATACTTCTTTCTGGTATCCAAGTCCTGCTGCAAACTCTTTCACATCTAGAGGCACAGATGGTTCAAAGAACACTCTGTCCTCCTCATCCGGCATGGCATCATAATTATGTCTCACTGGTGGTGGACAGTTCTTATAGCCTATGCACGTGACGTCCCTTTTCTCCTTTTGGACATCAATGATGTGACCCAACACATAGCTAGAACTCAAATAACTATCTAACTTGAGTTGGATTGCCTCACTTTCCGTTTTTACACAAGCCATCTCTTTTTGCATTGTCTCAAGGCGAGATATATACAAATTAATGTCAGTTTGTTTTCTGGAAACCATTTTAGTTAACTCGGTTTTATCTTTCTTTAACTTTTCAATTACCGATTTAAACTCCTTTTCATGGTTTTCATAAAACATATTGGCTTCAGTGCATTTGGAAAGGTCCACAGTCAATTTCTGATTGTGAATAAAAGTCACATCATACTTTTCTTGCAAAGCTTCGTGCTTACTTTGCAAGTCACTCAAATTCTCATTCAATGTAGTATGTTTGTCTTGCAAGTCAAACAAACTAGCTTGTAAAGCATCATGTTTGTCTTGCAACTCAGACATACTTTTCTCCACATCAGCACATCTAGCACGCAATCTATCACATTCATCACAATTATCAACAGTGGGTTCATCGACACATACCTGACTTGATGAACCATCGACATTAGCCATAAAGGCTGAATGGAGAGAAGACGAAGAATAAGCAGCTTGATCCACCAAGATAGATCTTCTTTGAGTTTCTGCTGCAGCTTCCCCCAAAAGTTCATCAATATCTGCATCGATTGCAGCATTTGATGTCTCACCCACATGATCATCGCCCAAACTTGAGGATTCTTCATCTGAACTCCTGCAATAACCCGAAGAGTCTTCATCCTCAGAAGATTCACCACCATTGGCGGAAGATTCTCCACCACTGGTGTGAACTACATCCTTCACAACTTGAGCAAAACATGTTGTTCCATCGGGAGCATCACCACCCAACTGGATTGACCAGTCACAACCTTCATCCACCTGAACCGCAAGTGCCCGGTTGGTTTGGTTGTTGACGGGCACCAATGTACGCTCATTGTTTCTGTTCTGGTTCTGCTGGTTGCCTTGGTTTCTGAAGGGGTTTTGGTTCCCGTGCTGTGCTGGCTTTGTACATTCCCTTTAAAAGTGACCCCGTTCACCACAGTTGAAGCACTTCACTGCCTGTTTATCGAACCCATACTTGGTGTCTCTCTTACTCTCCAAGCTGGTTCTGCCAGTACTTTCCATCCAATCCTTTGCCCTTCTCACAGCACTAGCAAAGGCCCACTTGATATCCATCAAGTCCATCTCTTCTTTATCAATCTGCCGATAGTCTTCTTGTGTCAGATTAATGTTGCCAATCTGACCTTCTATTAACCCACAGTACGCGCTCACTACAGTGTTAAGCAGCTCCATGTGCTCCTTTGCTACTTCTACACTGACCTTAGAGAAGCTTGAAGTGTCGAGCTGTACTGTACTTGGCTTTGATTACTGACCAGCAGATGGTGTTCCTCCATAACATGCACGTTGTTGTTGAGCAGGAGGAGGAGGAGGTGGTTGTATTGGATTTCCATACATGTCTGTGGTGGGAGGTGGCTTAACAGGAACTTGCACTGGATTGCCATACATATCCGTGCTTGTGACAAACGCCGTTTGTAGTGGAGCATGTGGACCGGTTCTTGCAGACGAAGAACTGGAAGTTCCATAATACATTTCTGGATTCTGTGGCAATGGAACTCTCTTTGCCTTTAATGTTTCCTCCTGATCCTTGTTTTCCAAAAGCTGCACGAAGTCGTTGATATTTGTAGTTCTCAACACTCCGTTATACTTCAGGATTTCCAAGAAACTGCTCCATTGGGGAGGCAAAGCATCAGCAAACTTTTTCACCACTTCTGCTTGAGTTGTCGCTACACCAAAATTATTCAACTCAGTAAGCAAATGATAAAACCGGCTTGTCATGTCTCCCAAAGACTCCTTATCCATGCATGTGGAACAGTCGAATTCTTTCTTGAGCAGATCATGACGCAATTGACGTGTTGCTTCATTCCCTACTCCTCTGGTTTTCAACCCGTCCCACAACTTCTTAGTTGTCTTGAAGCTGACAAACTGGTGGTAGATATCCTTGCTCAACGCCTGAGTGAGAATGGCGTATGCTTTCTTTTCCAGATCATATGTTTTCTTCTGATCTTCAGGAAGATCGGCAAACGTAGCAGTGTCTGAAGCAGCAACCTCTATAGCTTGATCAAAATCTGTAGTGAAACGTATCCACAGTTCGGTATTTTGCCCCAGTACGTACGTACGAAATCTGTCAACCCAGCCCGGATATTCATTTAGATGCATCAACTTTGGAGGACGATTCAAACTTCCGGTTTCGCTTTCGCTCAATAAAATACTTTGGATGCTCGGAGTTTGATTCAATACTAATGCCCATTGACTTGAAGATATGGCATTTGCTTGTGAAGATGTAGACACCGGAGACTCGGCCCATGAAGGTGATAGACTTGTACACGTGTACTTTCCACTATCTGGAGCCGGTGTACCCCACCATGAGGGAGTGGAACCCGAACTTGTATATTTTCCACTGTCTGGAGCCGGAGTTCCCCACCAACTCGGATTCATGTTTGAACAGAAAAATGAATTCTTATATAACTATCTTCGAAAGATAACAGCAGCCGAAGGATTCCTGATCAAAAGACAAGCTAACACAAACTTGTTAAGTTAAAACAGACAAGAATTGAAAGATCAACACCTTGTTCGAAGGATCAACACTTGTTTGAAGGATCAACAGTGTTCGAAAGATCACTGTTGAATTTCGAACGATTGATTTCGAAAGATTCACAAATTCGAAAGATTCACAATTTGAAAGATCCTTATCTTTCGAATATATATCCTTATCTCTCGAATAGATATCCTTCGAATAGATTCTTGGATCGAAGGATAAGTTTCAAACTTCGAAGGATTGCTCGAAAGATGACTATCTATCGAAGCTCCCTTGATCGAAAGATGATCGTTCGATATCGAAAGATATCCTTCGATCACTACTGACACAACTGACACAGATATGATAGGTTGGTGAAAAGATGATGGGTTGGTAGAGTCAACTTTCGGAAAAAGAGTATGATCAGACTGTACTTCTCTACCAACTCAGATTTTCAAATAAAATATGCCCAAAAAGGAAAACCTTATCCAGAAACCGGTCACCGGAATTATGACCGGAATTTGACCGGAAATCACCAAGATACTTAAAAACAAGTTTTAAGTTACCCAACCCGCTGTTAAACACACCCGGTTGGTTTAGAACACGTTTTTATGTTTAAAAAAAAGCAAGAAAACCACCAAAAACGGGTACTAAACCAAGTGTCCAAACACACAAAGAACTTGAACAAACCCGGTTTTAAACAAGGTAAAGAGCCTTAGCTCTGATACCACTTGTAGGTCCCTCGGAGGATGAGGTTCAACCTTAACCTTGCTATACTAACACACTAGCAAGTGCGGAATCCAAGCTAGTATGCAAACCGGGGTTAAACAAGCACAAACACAACACACAAAGTTCACCGATTAACACCTCTTGTATTAATACGAATGAAAGGTTCCGGTTACAAGCTCAATGTTCACAAATTTGCTTTGCAAACTCTCTAAGTGTGTGTGTTCTATCTGGACAGAATGCTCTCTATCTCTCGTATCTTTCTGTCTTTGTGCATCTATCTACAAGTGAACACATTGCATGGGTATTTATACCCAAACACAGCAAGTCTTGTCGAAGGATCAGGATGACTGCTCGATAGATGATCTATCGAGCATAAAGCTATCGAAGGATACACAGGGACCTCGAAGGATGATCTATCGAGGTCCATCAATCATCCATCGAAGCATATCTTTCGAGGTCATCGAAGGATTGAAGCAATCCTTCGATGGTCCATCCTTCGACACAGACATTGTACAACCATATACTAACTGTTTGGCCAAGTCAAACCAGGAGGACGGTTGACTTGGTCAAACTTACATGACTAACAAGGACATCGTTTACATCGTGACCGAATACAGACAAAGTACAGACACAAGTGCACCAACAGTAAGATGTGTTTGTGTATGATGGTTGACTTTTGAAGTTTTCGTTGTAGTATTTTTAAACATCGAAGTATCTTTACCTTTCAGGTCGGTCGATCGGACGGTTGTTCGATCGGCCAGCAACCCGATCGGCTTGTACTTCAGTGAAGAACATGTCCTCAGCAAGAGGTCACTCGATCGGACAGTAGTTCGATCGGGTGGCATTTCCCGTGCACTGAACATGTTGAAAAATCGATTAAATGTTGAAGTCAAGTATCTCATGATCCGAAGAGTAATCCAATCGGATGGTAGTTCAATTGGATAGTTGTTCGTTCAATACCCAAACTTCAAATAAATTATTTAAGTGTGGGACCCACGTGCTAGCCGATCGGCTGGCCAGTCGTTCGGTCGTCTGTTCGTTCGGCTGGCTGTCCGTTCGGACAACAGTCCGATCGGACAGCACCTTGTCCTGGTCAGCCTGTTTGTCTAACACTTGGTTGTTTTAATTGAGTGTCGTTTTATCGAGGTATTTTGAGAACGAGTCAACAATAGAAACATCGTCATTACTTGGTTCTCCTGATCGGACAGGAATCACCCAAATCCGGTTGGTGAACGGTGCGGGACGGTGTTTAATGTTTAACCCGAAATCGGTGAACCTCGTGGATAGAATCCGGATCTTGGCCACGCAACCACTGGAATGATTAGCAAGTCGGCACAAGCCCCGTTTCTACCGGTTTTGAAGGCATTGAGTGTAAAAGAGTTGAAAGAAAGTTGGAAAACCATCTTTCAATTCCTTTCACCGTGAATATATTTAGATCTGTGAAGGATCTTTGTTTGTTTATGTGGAAATCGGTTAGATCCAAGTTATTCTTGGTGGATTGAGGCCAAAACATGAAGTTCTTTAAGAACACATGATGACATCATCCTAGAACACTTGAATCTTGATGATTTCACGGTTAAAAGTTATGATTTAAAAGATAGAAAGGTGTATGAGTGCGTCTAGATCAAGAAAGTACATGATTTAGGACGAGATCTTACCGGAATCGAGAGAAATCTGAGAAAAGGTGGAGAGCACGAGCTGGTCGGTTAGAGGGTTCCAAAAGTGGAAATGATGACAATGATAGGGGTATTTATAGGATGCCAAAAGAGGAAATGGCTGGCCGATCGGCCAGGCAGCTCGATCGGACAGCCTGTCCGATCGGACAGCAGTCCGATCGGCTGGCTGTTCGATCGGCTGGCAGCCTGATCGATCAGTCGGCTGTTCGATCGGCTGGCAGCCTGATCGATCAGTCGGCTGATTCGAGTGTTCGGTGTGACAATTTTTGATATTTCGATTTCGATTGCGATTGAGCATCGTGACGGGTGGTCCATAGGACAACCCTTAATGATGTTAAAAGACGAATTTATACTTCACTTAATCGTGTAATTATCTTGAATTAGATGACTATGGTTGCTTATGTTTCAGGTGCAGTTCAGGAGCTAAAAAGGGATAAAACGCTGCTTTGGACGGTTCGGAATGGAACGGGGCATGCATGGAAGGAAAGACGGAAAGAAACAAGAAAATCAGGGCTCCACCGTAATTTACGGTGGACCCTGAATCTGCCCAATTCTCCACCGTACCTTAGTCTACTTTCATCGTAACACTTTTTGGTCCACCGTAACTTATGGTGGTACCGTAATTTACGATGGAATTGACGGAAAAAATGTAACTACCTCATTAAACCAGTTTTAGTGGTGCCCTTTCACATTATCTCAGGAGTGGCCGTTTTCTTATCATCTAGGGGCGATTTTGGCTAGTGCTACCTTGTTCCAAACAATTCTAAACATTTAGTTCTTGTTTTTGATTCGTATGAACTTGAATTTGGATGTGATGATGATTCACCAAGCCATGTCCGGCTAAACTTTCGGTGATCATTTTTGGGACGAAATCAGGGACCATACGCCTCATCCTATACGAGCAACTTCATCCTAATTTCGGGACGAAATTCCCAAAAGTTGGGGAGACTGTAACATCCATCAAAATTCGGGTCTCCGAAATCCGACTCGGATTGTAAAAATCAGACCCTTATCAATAAAATAAAAAATAAGAATTTTAATATATTTTTTTAATTAATCATCACGTATCGCTTTGGATAAAAACCGAATGAAAAAAAGTTAACTTTATAAAGAAACTTAGTTAGTTTGGTTTGATTTTTTTAATTAATCATCACGTACCGGTACCCACTTTTGAGGATTTTCGGTACCGGTTCTTTCGGTACCGGACGGTACCGAGCTGATCCCTAGGCAATGACGGGATTCGAACCCACGCCACTGCAAGGCCTGAAGTCTCAGGATACAGCGTAACAACCAGTTGGTCTGCAGTTTGTTGATGTGCAAAATCCCATCGTTTAATTCAAATCAACAACCCGAATCGACCTGGTTCATCTTCTCCACTCAAACCCAAACCCAGTCGCGACCCAGTAACCTCTACAAACCCAACCCGATCGATATTCACTCGATTACTTGATGCTTGGTCTTCGATTTACCCTCATAAAACACGTAATTATGGAGAATGAAGTTACACACCACTAAATCGTTTTATTTCAGCATGTAACCGCTCAATTTAATTCGGGTATTATTACCATTAATGAACATGAGGACATCAAAGGGGGTTTTTATTCAAATCGCAAAATTGTCCCTCAAAACTGGTACCACTCGAATCTTTTACTAATTCTAAGCAAAACCCTACTGTGAACAAATTATTTCATCAATCCTACACCGCAAATTTAATCGAAGAACATTCTAGGGCTTGTAATTTTGTGGACGATATCTCCTTCGATTCTCAACCTTTTCAGGTGATTCCAAAGGCTAACTTGCTTAATTTTTCGTTTTCTACAAAAGCCCTCTATCAATTTCAGTGATAGAAGGCCAATTTATCCATATTTAATTTTAGTTGAAATTAGGGTTCTTCATGCATAGAATTTGGGGCTTTTAGATTTATACTTTTGTTTTCATGAAATTGAAAGTATCATATTGTTATATATCATACTAATGTATTGTGTGCAAATTTTGGGAATTTTTAGATATCAATTGGAATTTTGGTGAATTATTTATGTTTTAATCACAAGATAAATCAAATAAAAATACAAGATAATTTTAAGTAAATTCAATAAATACTTCTATTGGATATTTCAGAGTATATGAACACTAGGAAATTTTAATATAGTTTTTCCTTATTTCTCTTTGGGAATTCATGAATATAATTTTGATTTATGCATGTTTTAATTATTCAAAAATACAAGTTTATCACAAATAAATCCTATAAATATTTTTACTGGTCTTTTTTATAGATTCTATTATTGTTTGAGACTCTTATATAAATTTTCTATAATTTTAGAGAATTACCTTATCAATGGATTAATGGATTTTCTTTTATGTAAATAAAATTACTTATTAAAATTCTTTATTTTAAATTAAAACATGTGATAACCATGAAGTCTAAGCAATGATTTTGTTAGATAAATTCTATTAATTAATCAAAATTGGTAGCATTTAACGATTATGATAGCATACTAAATTGTTATTACTATACAATTAATCATGACAATTTGTACAAATGTATATAATTTTGAAAACTAAGTCCCTAAATAGGAGAACCCAATTTCCTAAAATTTATATACTGTTCGTTTGTTTAGGATTTCGGTTATTCATTTTAGGGTGATTATCATTATAGATATAATTCGGTTCTTGTCGTGCGATGTTCACAAGACTGAGCAGGAACGCAACCTGTGAGTAAACTCTCTCCCCTTTTTGTCATTAACTTTTTGGGGTGTATCAATGTGTCTCTATCAATTGTTTTATCTAAAATCGAGCATGCAAAGTCTTGTGTGTCGTGTATGCATTACTTGTTGTTGTTGATTGTTTGTTGAGGTTGTTTGTTGAAGTTATTGTTGATGTTGTTGTGTTGGTCATCATAGTCAATAGTCAAAAGTCATTCATTCAGTGGATCAACAGCTGACCTTTCCTCATGACCTGGAGATGTCGGTATCGCCCCATTAGTCTTGGGCCGACCTTTCCTCCTAACTATGGGATGTTGGTATCGCCACAGTCACACCCTTTTTGGGGTGTGGGACGCAAGGTGTTGGTTTTGGTTTTGGTTTTGGTGTCTGTCTTTGTCTTGTACATTATTCAGCTACCTTTCTATGATCATATTACTTGTGCATTGCTTCCACATGATTGATTGCATGCTTAATATTTAAATTATTATTTGGAATTAAAAAGGTAAAACATATTACTTTTATTTCTAAATTTTAAAATGGTAAAGTTATTTTACTAAACCAAGGTTTACTCGCCAGCTCTTGTAGCTGACCCAAAAATACTATTTTACACATGATACAGGTGTAGAGATTGAAGATTGGACTGGATC
Organism: Helianthus annuus; assembly: GCF_002127325.2. Classification (NCBI taxonomy): domain Eukaryota; kingdom Viridiplantae; phylum Streptophyta; class Magnoliopsida; order Asterales; family Asteraceae; genus Helianthus; species Helianthus annuus. The sequence goes on from NC_035447.2 coordinate 89,566,821, forward strand.
AGGATCACATAGGAACTTTGCCTTAGTAATAAAAAAAACAAGTTTGATGTATTTTTTTGAATATTTGAAACTTATATGAAAATTGAGACATTTAATCATGACATGTTTATTTATGAAATTTTAATAGTGCCATAAGCTTTGGGCAATCATCATGCCCCGTACCATTCCGCTATGGGTCGGGGTGTGACAGATTGGTATCAGAGCCAATGGCTATAGGGAATTAGGATAGGTTATTAGACCCTTAGACCTAGACTATAGCCTAATAGGGTTTTATGTGCATTACGTGCTAAATTGTTGTCTTAGCTTATGTTATTAAATTTCATAAGTTTAAATGATTGTTAATGTCACATACATATGCATGTGAGCACTCTTAAATGTTATATACTATATGTTATGTGCCTTGCATGATAATACGTGATTTAATTGTATGCTATAGTTTATTATTTCAATGCTACACTTCACACACTATACAACATAAACATTAAGTTTCTAATTACTCCATTCATATTTATATTCATACAAAGTCTAAGTCAATTCAACATTCAATTCATGTCAATTATACTTGATTATATTTCTATTTCATTTTGATATTTCAAATTTCATTTAAATTTTTCAATCTCCTCAAAGTGAGTTCTTGTGACGGACATGTATTAACTGGAAGGGTTACGTACCGGTAATCGGGACGTCCTGTCTAGGATGGCATTCGTATAAATCCAATTAATGGACCAGTTTGCCTACCTGGGGACTAACGATGAGAGTACCGATACCTATTAGGCCAAAGCATGTCACACTAAACGTCACGTGAACTAACAACACTTTGATATGTCAAACGTGTCCGTGTTAATTCATGGATACTATCCTCAACATTGTTTTAAAACCCCCCAAAACTAGAGTCATTTATTTATTCACGATTTTCTCGGGGTTAAGTTGTACGTTAATGGGTAGACATATGAGGACCATGCAAAAGCTTGGTAATTGCGGGTGCACATGTAATTACGAAAGTGACGCATGGAAGTCATACTAAACCTTATGATGTGCCAAACCTATGATTTTCAATATTTTACGATGAAATAATATTTTATCATAAGTTTTATTATTTATCATATTCCATGTGGCTATTATATCGTTTCGTATATAAGCCATCAGAATAAATCTATAATATTCCACGAGATTCTAATGATGCTAAAACAAATCACCCTATCTGTTGTACCTTGTCGAAGGGTTCGACTTTTGCTACCCTTTGATACTCTATATATATTTTCATGTGATTTGTATTCTTGAATCATGGGATTTTCCCTAAGTTCCATGATTTCACAAATCCGTGACTCACCCATTTGTGAAACTAACACCCACCTTATGATCCAACCGTATGTCCAACCCGACATTCCATCAATGGATCAATCGACCGTACCGTATAACACCCAACTCGTTCCTTATGATTGAGCCGTTCAAGCCAGTCCAGAGAACCACGATAACTTAAAGGCACACGAACGAGCACTCATCCAGTTCCAAGACAACCAAGATGCATTTAGTAGCACGACAACGTTTTTATGCGACGAGCCTACTCTGAGTGAATGTTTTGAGTTTTCTTTGAACTAATTTAATCAAAGAATGTTTTGAATTTTCGAACACAATTGTAATGATGTGATTTTTGGTAATACGTTTAGAATTTTAATGAGTCATGTATTACGAATTGAATGTCACAACCCTAATCCCTTTCGTAACATGTGCCTATAGTTCGACAAATTCAAGTCTAGGGCACAGGGAGACGATAATTTTTTTTCTTTTGATCCCAAAATTTGGTTTTATAAAATAATAATAAAATGTAATAAATATATATTGTAAACGTTCTACTTTTGGCCAAAAAAAATGTTTTCCCTAAAGTTTAATGAAAATATTTTTCTAAATAAACTAAGTTGCTTTTGTACATGAACAATTTATAAAATACCAATGTGCTACACTTAGTAAAGTGTAAAAATAGTTAACAAAACGAAATGAACGCGAGTTAAGTTAACAAAACGATGGTTTCCTTAATTTACCTTAGGACCCTTCTACTTTTGTCCGAATCGTAATTATCGCCCGACTGGTGGGAGTGTAAATCAATGTTGCTACGTCATCTCCTCTGCTATTCGACTACATGTTTAGTTTTCCCTCATTAACGACTTTACCTGCTACTCTCACTTCGTATCCTTGACATTCACACTAACGCCAAACGGTACAATTATCAACTCTTAATCAGTACCGTTGAGAGCTTATGTCGTTATGCTTTCAACATTACTATTTATCGTCATTTTCGTCCTTTACTTGGACATTTTTTTACGTATCGCTATGTTATGCATTTATGTTATGTTTTATTGCTATTTCATGTTCTTACAGTTTCACATCATCACTCATCATGCGTACTTTCCCCATAGTTTATGTGACGTGGGTATCATCTAACTTTTTCATAGACCGACCCTTCCCCCATAACTATGGATGTAGGTACTGCCACCATTTAGTCGCACCCTTTTTGGGTTCGAGACTCATACAATGGTTTTTTGTGGTTATTTAATTACTAAGCTGAGTTGAGTCATCGCATAGAACCAATCAAAACCGCTAACGAAGCCAATGAAATTTGATAAGGACATGGTGGATACGCCGCTGGTACTTCCTATATATAAGTGTTCTTATCAAACAATCAAAAGCCTCGTTAGATTGGTTGAGAAAAGTTCTATGTAAGTTGTGTTTGTGTGTCAATCATGATTTGAATAACGATGTGGATGAAAATTTGATAGAGACATGGTGGATACGCCGCTGGTACTTCATATATATAAGTGTCTCTGCCAAATTTTCAAAAGCAGCATTAAACTAATCATGAGAGCTTTAGTTAGTTGTTTGGTTTCGTGATTGGAGATTCAAATTCTATGATATCACTCGTTCAACTCAAATTGTGGCATTTTATGAGAAATTTTTTTTCATGATCTCAAGTTGTGACACGGATTGCAGTTGGGCATCACACATATACCTCACAGTTCAGTTGGAAACTCTCTCGCGTTACAAATCATCTTTGGGACGTGATTTTCTCTTTAGTTGCAATACATCTTTGATACGCCAATCTTGGGATTCGAGATTGTAATAGTCAAAGAGTCTGTGATCGGCTACCTTATACATAAAATCTAACGTTTTTCATTTCTACATCACTGGCATCAAAAGCGATTCCTCTATTTGGGTATGCAACCCTTATCAGGAACGCTACCGCCTCAATCTGATCTTAAGATTTGAGTTCTTAACGCTATTACTAAACCAAACCGATATTGTTTATGCCAATGGAAGACCATACGCCTCATCCTATACGAGCAGATTCATCCTAATTTCGGGACGAAATTCCCAAAAGTTGGGGAGACTGTAACATCCATCAAAATTCGGGTCTCCGAAATCCGACTCGGATTGTAAAAATCAGACCCTTATCAATAAAATTAAAAATAAGAATTTTAATATATTTTTTAATTAATCATCAGGCATCGCTTTGGATAAAAACCGAATGAAAAAAAGTTAACTTTATAAAGAAACTTAGTTAGTTTGGTTAGATTTATACAAGGGAAGCTTTAACGAAGTTAGATTGGTTAATTAAATAAAGTTAGAAGTTAAGGGATTGTTTTGTAATTAACGAAATCTACAAAATAAGCAAGTCCACTAACAGGGTTAGTGAAGTCCGTTAACTCGGTTAGTTAGTTGTATAAGAAGTTAGTTAACCAGGTTGGTAAACCCAGTTAACTCAGTTAGTTATCTATAAAGGGAGTTAACTAACTAAGTTAGTAAGCTCAGTTAATTTAGTTAGTTATAACGTGACCTTAAGGAAAGTCTTTAAAGGTAAAAAAATGAAGGCAACGATAGGGATGAGCAAAATGGACCCGGTACCGGTACCGAACCGGTACCGGTTCCGAATTTACCGAACCGGGTACCTTTTTGGTACCGATTCGGTACCGACTTTTAACATTTTCGGTACCGGTCCGGTACGGTACAGATTCGGTACCGGTATTTACCAGTTTTTACCCTCAAATACCGGTACCGAACCGGTACCGGTACCGAACTGTACCGAACCGGGTATATTTGGTACCGGTACCGTACCCACTTTGAGGATTTTCGGTACCGGACGGTACCGAGCTCATCCCTAGGCAACGACGGGTTTCGAACCCGCGCCACTGCAAGGCCTGAAGTCTCAGGATACAGGGTAACAACCAGTTGTTCTGCACTTTGTTGATGTGCAAAATCCCATCGTTTAATTCAAATCAACAACCCAAATCGACCTGGTCATCTTCTCCACTCAAACCCAAACCCAGCCGCGACTCGGTAACCTCTACAAACCCAAACCGATCGATATTCACTCGATTACTTGATGCTTGGTCTTCGATTTACCCTCATAAAACACGTAATTATGGAGAATGAAGTTACACACCACTAAATCGTTTTATTTCAGCATGTAACCGCTCAATTTAATTCGGGTATTATCACCATTAATGAACATGAGGACATCAAAGGGGGTTTTTATTCAAATCGTAAAATTGTCCCTTACCACTCAAATCTTTTACTAATTCTAAGCAAAACCCTACTGTGAACAAATTTTTTCATCAATCCTACATCGCGAATTTAATCGAAGAACATTCTAGGGCTTGTAATTTGTGCGGACGATATCTCCTTAGATTCTCAACCTTCTCGGGTGATTCAAAAGCCTAACTTGCTTAATTTTTTGTTTTCTACAAAAGACCTCTATCAATTTCAGTGATAGAATGCCAATTTATCCATATTTAATTTTAGTTGAAATTAGGGTTCTTCATGCATAGAATTTGGGGCTTTTAGATTTATACTTGTGTTTTGATGAAATTGAAAGTATCATATTGTTATATATCATACTAATGTATTATGTGCAAATTTTGGGAATTTTTAGATATCAATTGGAATTTTGGTGAATTATTTATGTTTTAATCACAAGATAAATCAAATAAAAATACAAGATAATTTTAAGTAAATTCAATTAATACTTCTATTGGATATTTCAGAGTATATGAACACTAGGGGATTTTAATATAGTTTTTCCTTATTTTTCTTTGGGAATTCATGAATATAATTTCGATTTATGCATGTTTTAATTATTCAAAAAAATACAAGTTTATCACAAATAAATCCTATAAATATTTTTACTGGTCTTTTTTATAGATTCTATTATTGTTTGAGACTCTTATATAAATTTTCTATAATTTTAGAGAATTACCTTATCAATGGATTAATGGATTTTCTTTTATGTAAATAAAATTACTTATTAAAATTCTTTATTTTAAATTAAAACATGTGATAACCATGAAGTCTAAGCAATGATTTTGTTAGATAAATTCTATTAATTAATCAAAATTGGTAGCATTTAACGATTATGATAGCATACTAAATTGTTATTACTATATAATTAATCATGACAATTTGTACAAATGTATATTATTTTGAAAACTATGTCCTCAAATAGGAGAACCCAATTTCCTAAAATTTATATACTGTTCGTTTGTTTAGGATTTCCGTTATTCATTTTTGGGTGATTATCATTTTAGATATAATTCGGTTCTTGTCGTGCGATGTTCACAAGACTGAGCAGGAACGCAACCTGTGAGTAAACTCTCTCCCCTTTTTGTCATTAACTTTTTGGGGTGTATCAATGTGTCTCTATCAATTGTTTTATCTAAAATCGAGCATGCAAAGTCTTGTGTGTCGTGTATGCATTACTTGTTGTTGTTGATTGTTTGTTGAGGTTGTTTGTTGAAGTTATTGTTGATGTTGTTGTTTTGGTCATCATAGTCAATAGTCAAAAGTCATTCATTCAGTGGATCCACGGCTGACCTTTCCTCATGACCTGGAGATGTCGGTATCGCCCCATTAGTCTTGGGCTGACCTTTCCTCCTAACTATGGGATGTTGGTATCGCCACAGTCACACCCTTTTTGGGTGTGGGACGCAAGGTGTTGGTTTTGGTTTTGGTTTTGGTGTCTGTCTTTGTCTTGTACATTATTCAGCTACCTTTCTATGATCATATTACTTGTGCATTGCTTCCACATGATTGATTGCATGCTTAATATTTAAATTATTATTCGGAATTAAAAAGGTAAAACATATTACTTTTACTTCTCAGTTTTAAAATGGTAAAGTTATTTTACTAAACCAAGGTTTACTCGCCAGCTGTTGTAGCTGACTCAAAAATACTATTTTACACATGATACAGGTGTAGAGGATTGAAGACTGGACTGGATCAGGATCACATAGGAACTTTGCCTTAGTAATAAAAAAAACAAGTTTGATGTATTTTTTTTGAATATTTGAAACGTATATGAAAAGTGTGACATTTAATCATGACATGCTTATTTATGAAATTTTAATAGTGCCATAAGATTTGGGCAATCATCATGCCCCGTACCATTCTGCTGCGGGTCGGGGTGTGACAATTGGTATTGCAATTCTAGTCTAATTCGTACGTTCTTGGTGCCGTTGGCAATCGAGATATCACGGGAAGGGTTAGGGTTGGATATTGATTGATTGATCATCGGGAAACAACCTCGCATTCATATAATCCGAGTACTTTGTTCACTTTTATCACAACAATTGTTTATACACGAGTTATGTCTATGTAACTCTTTCTAGTTGGAATTTTGCACAAGTGTTTAAAGAAACTGAATCCTAAGATGGTCATTTTCCCCTAATCTGTTAAGCAACCAATTGTGATATTTGCAAGTAGTTAGTAATTTAGTTTTCTAAAAGAAACAAGCCAAATCATTGATCTTTAATTTCTGCATTTTAGTTTAATTGTAGTTAACTTGCAAAGCTATAACATCAACACATTTTCCACATACTCCCTGAGTTCGATACCCATTTACCACCATCTACTAGTTGTAATTTGGATTAAATTTGTGTGTACCACGACAGCACGTTAAATTTTAGCGCCGTTGCCGGGGAGTAGTGCGCAACGTGTGTTAATTTAGTAGTTTTGTTTTGTTATTTTCGGGTTTACGCTGGTTGTGTTTAGTGTGCAGGTACTACTGGTGTAGGCATACTAGAGGCTCTCACAAGTCATCGCCACTATCGTTTGATCCGGAAATCAAAAGAACTCTGCGTCAGAACAGAGTTTTGTTAAGAGAAAACAAGATCATTGGTTCACCCACTTCACCCATTACACCAAGAAACATTATGGCCGATTCACAAATCCCACCCACAACGGGTCAAACAACCTCACCTTTTATACCAACATCCACTCAACCTTCACCAAAAACTACCATTCCAACCACTACCACCGAACCTACTATACTTCATAATGTTACACCAGACAATACCACACAACCCATTACCACTCAAGAAGAACCAACCATTACTTTTAACCCTTCTTCTACCATTCCACCCTTGTCTCATTTCTTCCTGGGTGCGGGTCAATCATCTTCAAATTATACCATTGCACCAAACTCAACCATTGTCCATGCTACATCATTTAGGCCATCAAACCAGTCGGGTTTTCAATACTCGACTTTTCCATTTGGGCAATCTTCGGGTATAGGGGGAGATGGATATGAGGAAGGATATGAAGATTTTGAGGGTTACGATGAAGACGGTTATGCTTATGGGGGGTGATGGGGATCAAGGAGAGTTTGGTTATGTGCAAGGCCAACCTCAAGGAATGCCTAGTGTTGGTGGAGTGCCACAACAACAACAACTCATACCACAACACATTAGGCCGAGACCACAAGGGCCGCCAGTGCAGCGCCCTATACCATTGCAACAAGCTCGTCCATAGAACATACAACCACAATTCCAAAGGCCGATTCAACAACAACCAATGCATCAACATCAATATCAACCACAGTTTGCTCCTCAAGGGCCTATGCAAGGGCAAATGGGTCAACCAAGAGCACCATTAGGTGCCCCTCAAAGACATCAACGGGAAGTAGTACGGGGAATTGAAGCTCACTTCCGGGCCATTATCACTAACAATCCTTCACCAGTAGTGATTCCTCATTATGCGGATGGAAGAACTTTTGAAGTTAGAAAACCACCCTACAAAGTTTACCAAAGTTCAAGGGGTTAGCAACGGAAGAACCCTACTTTCATTTGGAATCATTCGACTCCATTTGCAACACTATTGGAGGTCAAGGGTTTTCTGCGGATGATTTCAAGTTGGTCCTTTTCCAGTTTTCCCTAGAAGATAAAGCAAAGAGGTGGTTTCACAATTTACCCTCTGCGTCCATTTTTACATGGGCCGACGTGCAGCAAATATTCTTAGATGAATATTACACTTCTCAAAAGACCAGTGATGCTAGAAGAGGTTTGAGAAGTTTTCAACAACAATCGGGGGAGATGTTTCATGAAGCCTTTGAAAGGTTTAATATGATGTTACGGAATTGGCCTCATCACGGGATCCAACTTTGGGAATCATTCAATGCGTTTCATGAAGGGTTGAGTTCGGAGGATGCACGGGATCTAATGTCGATCACTAATGGTACATTCAGTACGAATTATGAACATGTTGATTGGGCATTTTTAGAACAAATTGCGGTGAATTCGAAGAGGAAAGCTCAATCTTCAAGGCGGGCGAGGCATGTGACACAAAGGCCACAAGTGCATGGAGTAGAGAGTAGTAATGTTCAAACCACAAACCAAGTGTACAACGTGTGCACCAATTGCAATGAAATATGCCATACGGCGGATGTTTGTGTAGTGGGGGTGGTTGAGGAGCAAGTAGAGGAAGTTAATGCAATTCAAGGAGGGGGTGGTCGAAATTTCAACATGAACTCCAACACATACCACCCCGGGTTACGAAATCATCCTAATTTCCGTTATGGGAATGCGGCGAACCAAGCTAACCCAAACTTTCAAGGAGCTCAAGGTAACTTTGCACCTCGTAAACAATACAATCAAGGAAATTATCGGGGTGGAAACAACTATGGTTATCAAGGGCAATTTCAACAAACGGGTCAAGGTGGTTCGAGTCAAAGCTCATCAAGAGGGAATGAAGTCATGGATATGCTTCGGGCTATGCAACAAGATATGCAAAAGCGGAATCAACTCGATGAAGTCCGAATGAAAAAGGATGAGGTTCGTGACAAGAGCATTCAATCACTAACGACTCAAATGGGTCAATTGGCTACCGACGTGGCGGAGTTGAAGAAAAACAAAGGTCAACTTCCTAGCGACACTAAGGTAAATCCTTCACATAGTTCGTCACGAGGTAACAATGTTAATATTAATCATGTTAGTATTTTGAGAAGTGGCAAAGAATTTAAGGCCAATTTGTCACCGGGTTTGGTCGAGGGGGTAGTTGAGGATGTCACGGGTAATGAAAGTGACGATGATGTTTCACCGGTTACACATAAAGAATCAAATGTTAACAAACCGGGGTTGGGTGAAAATGAAAAGAGTGGAAATGATAAAGGTGGACCGAGTCAAGTTCCGTTTCCATCGGCGTTACTTGACCCGGGTAAGAAAAATTTTATTGCATCAAGAGGTCCCCAAAAAGAAGAGTTGTGGGACATGTTTAAACAAGTAAAAATCAATCTTCCACTACTTGATGCAATAAAACAAGTACATGCTTATGCTAAATTTCTAAAGGAATTATGTACACAAAAAAGGCAACAAAAGAAAAAAATGCCTAAGCAGGTAGATTTGACCGGGCAAGTAAGTGCGGTTTTGAATGGGGAGCTTCCCCCTAAGCTCGAAGATCCGGGTACGCCTTTGATAAATATACAATTTGGTAATTTTCAAATGGCAAAGGCGTTACTTGATCTTGGAGCCGGGGTGAGCATTTTACCGGGGGGCTTATATGACCAATACGACTTTGGTCCGCTAGCAAGAGTAGTGACAACGGTTGTTTTAGCCGATTTGTCTCATAAGTTACCCCGAGGGATGGTTCAAAACGTGATTGTGAAAATTGATGAGTTCTATTACCCGGTTGACTTTTTAGTCCGGGACTACTCATCCGCGGACCCAAAACAACAACAAAATGTTATTTTGGGTTGGCCATTTTTGAGCAACGCGCATGCTATGATCGATTGTAGATTTGGTACAGTCGATATGACTTTTGGGAATCAAAAAATGCGCTTGAATGTTTTTACTAACAATTCTAATGATGTTGGTGTTGATGAGTGTTTCATGGCAGATTTAGTCGATGGATGCAACCCGCAGGAGTACGAAGAGGATGGCATAGATATTTGTTTGTGTGATTTTTCTGAACAGGTACATGCGTGTGCACTAGGGGTTGAGGAAGAAAAGTAGGATGCTATGGCTATGAAGGAAGGTCGACCGCCATGGACTCACCAATTTGAAAGCTTGCCGGTGGAAATAAAATCGGGTACTAGACCATCATTAGAAGAACCACCAAGGTTGGAGCCCAAAGACTTGCCAAGCCACTTGAAGTATGCGTTTTTAGGGGATAATGACATATTACCGGTCATTATTGCCTCGAATTTAGAGATGGCGCAAGAGTAAGCCTTATTGGAAGTGTTAAAGGAGAACAAGGGAGCTATTGGATGGACGATTGCCGATCTCAAAGAAATTAGTCCATCAATCGTCATGCACAAGATTATTACCACCGAAGATGCAAAACCGACAAGAGAAGCTCAACAGCGATTGAATCCGAACCTAAGGGAGGTAGTAAAAAAAGAGGTAATCAAATGGTTTGACACGAGAATCATCTATCCGATTTCGGATAGTGCTTGGGTGAGTCCCACCCAAGTTGTGCCTAAGAAGGCCGGCATTCAAGTAGTCAAAGATGAAAACGTTTTGATGAGTTGCTTGGGACAAGCAACGGTTAAGTGTGGGGATGTGACGGGTGGTCCATAGGACAACCCTTAATGATGTTAAAAGACGAATTTATACTTCACTTAATCGCGTAATTATCTTGAATTAGATGACTACGGTTGCTTATGTTTCAGGTGCAGTTCAGGAGCTAAAAAGGGATAAAACGCTGCATTGGACGGTTCGCAATGGAACGAGGCATGCATGGAAGGATAGACGGAAAGAAACAAGAAAATCAGGGCTCCACCGTAATTTACGGTGGTACCGTAATTTACGGTGGACCCTGAATCTGCCCAATTCTCAACCGTACCTCAGTCTACTTTCACCGTAACACTTTTTGGTCCACCGTAACTTACGGTGGTACCGTAATTTACGGTGGAAATGACGGAAAAAATGTAACTGCCTCATTAAATCAGTTTTAGTGGTGCCCTTTCACATTATCTCAGGATTGGACGTTTTCTTATCATCTTGGGGGCGATTTTGGCTGGTGCTACCTTGTTCCAAACAATTCTAAACATTTAGTTCTTGTTTTTGATTCATATGAACTTGAATTTGGATGTGATGATGATTCACCAAGCCATGTCCGGCTAAACTTTCGGTAATCATTTTAGGTGAAGGTTTCTCTTAAACTCGTGTGTGTTTGTTTCTTATTTTCTAGAATGATAACATTGTGTTTGCTTTGATTATCATGGTGTATGAGTAATTAATTGTAGCTTGTTAATTGGTATTGCAATTCTAGTCTAATTCATACGTTCTTGGTGCCGTTGGCAATCGAGATATCACGGGAAGGGTTAGGGTTGGATATTAATTGATTGATCATCAGGAAACAACCTCGCATTCATATAATCCGAGTACTTTGTTCCCTTTTATCACAACAATTGTTTATACACGAGTTATGTCTATGTAACTCTTTCTAGTTGGAATTTTGCACAAGTGTTTAAGGAAACTGAATCCTAAGATGGTCATTTTCTCCTAATCTGTTAAACAACCAATTGTGATATTTGCAAGTAGTTAGTAATTTAGTTTTCTAAAACAAACAAGCCAAATCATTGATCTTTAATTTCTGCATTTTAGTTTAATTGTAGTTAAGTTGCAAAGCTATAACATCAACACATTTTCCACATACTCCCTGAGTTCGATACCCATTTACCACTATCTACTAGTTGTAATTTGGATTAAATTTACGTGTACCATGACAGCACCTCACATCGCTCGCCATAGAGTTTCCTATTCAAATTACTTTTAATCCCAACTATTCATATCGAGCTCTGTCTTTTCGCCACTAATTTTCCTTAATTCGTATTTGTTTTGCGATTGTGATTCGATTGCGATTGAGTTCGATTGAGAATCGATTGATTACCACACATACATAAATAAACATGCACAAGTAACACGTAAGGCACATACACACGTATAACAACAACCAAAATGCATATTTCGAGTTTGCGAGCGCGATGTTGATTAGATTAGAATGATTAGCGTTTAAGTGACTTTATCGCATTGTTACTTCCTATTATTCACAGTCGTAAAGCGGTTCGTAGCGATAAACATTCGATTACTTCAATTATTAATAATTACTCCACATAATACAACTAACGTAAAACATAAAAATAGACTGACTATAGTCAAAGAAGTCAAAACAGGGATTGAGCAAGGAGTGACAGATTGCAATTAGCGATCTTTTCTTCCTTTGACTTCAATCTTGACTTTGACTTTGACTTTCGAAAACACGGGGTGTTACAGGTTGTATGGGCTAGCCAACAAAATTTAGCCAAAGAGAAAACATGGCAATGTAGGTGGGTCATCTTGCAAGGTGGTGAGAGGTGGTCTGGGGGCGTCGATGGCATTGTCGGTAAGAAAAAACTGAGAAGGGTTACATTAATACCCTGGTTGATATTTTCTTGGCAACAAAAACATAGACTAGTGGGTTGACGATGCTAAAGTTGTTCCAGGGACAATCATGCCCAAGGCAGTGTAGGGGTACCGACACTAGTAAATGGCAGCAAAACAGACGCTGGTTTAATGGGTGGTAACTGAATGCGGTTGGAAGTACGCATACCCAAATGGCGGGGAGAACGAAGAGGTCACAAGAGAGGAATAGTTTTTTTTATCTTCAAGCAACATAGGAAGGTTTGAACAGTGGGTGTGTGAGGAGGAGTTAGAGGTGTTGGGAAAATATGTTGGGTAGAGGTATGATTCTGAACATGAGTCCAAAGAAGCAAGTACAAAGGGGGTGTCCAAAAATGCATAAGATTGAAGACATTTAGGTGAATGTGTGGCAAAGGGAAAGACTGTCTCATCAAATTCCATGTGAAGACAAATGGTAATTTGTTGAGATTGTAGGTCTAGACATTTGTAACCACGATGATTTTGGAGGTATCCTAAGAAAGCACATGGTTTAGAATGAGACGCTAATTTGTGTATCGTAGGGGAAGGAAGAAGTGGGTAGCAAAGGCAACCAAAGACATAGAGATGGTCATATATGGAAAACCAATTGTAAAGAGGTTGGGATGCGGTTTTCTATTAATTTGCTAGGAGAATAATTAGAAGTATGTAGCCATCTCAAGCACATGATGCCAATATGTGTTAGGTAGGGAAGATTCAAAAGTGTACGAATAATGTTGTTGATGAACCATATGTTCCGTTCAGCTATGCCATTTTGTGATGATGTGTATGGACATGAAAAACGAAAAATCATGTCATTTTGGATACAAAATTTTTGAAACGAGGAGTTTGTATATTCTTTCCCATTATCAGATTAGAACTGTTGAATGGATCGTTCAAAGTGAGTTTTAATTAAGGTGTAGAATTGGCAAAACATAGAAAAGACTTGCGATTTATTAGTTAATGCATAAGTCCATAAGAAATTAGAATAGTCATCAAGAAATAATATATAATAATGATGATCACTGGTACTTAAAACTGGTGAGGTCCACAAATCACTTTGAAAAGATTTAAATGTGGAACTAAAAGAATCATAAAACGGATGTCTAACACTTTTTTCCCAAAAACACAAGGTTGATAAAGTTTAGGTTTCAACGTAGCAACGGAAATAGAAGTACAGTTTTAAAGAGACCGAAGTAAATTTAATTTAGGTTGACCAAGACGTTGATGCCAACGATCTTGTGAAATAACAACAAAGGTAGAAGGATGGTTGAACTTGGATGCAACTAAATCTGTGAGAGGGTAGAAGTCACCCAAGCTATTGCATCGTAGGTTAGGTGTTCGTGCCTTGAGGGCCTACACAAAAAAACCGAATGGGTCAAATTCTATGGATTGTTGATTGTTGGTTATTAGACGACGAACACAAATAAGGTTTTTAATTATATTTGGAGCATAAAGAATGTTATCTACTTTAAAAGGTGGGTAAGGTGGGGAAGGGTTTGGTCATAACCATGCATGAATGGTTTTACCATGACCGAGAATTATATTCTAGAAAATGCCATTAATATAAAAAGGCGAGAAATTACCTTGGTCGTGAGTCATGTGACCAGTTGCTCCAGTGTCCATGTATTTTGTCGGATCTGGTTGCTAAAGTGACATGGTGTATATTGCATGTTCGATGTCAGAACAAGCATACCAGGTTGCATAAGATTGTTGGGCCTGGCCCCAAGAACCCGCGGAGCAGGCAACATAGGTGTGGATATAGTAGGGTAAGGGCAAGGTAGGTTAGCAATCCATGGGGCCCAAGGTTATCGGTTATAGTCCATGTTTTGAGTGGGCCAGGGTGATGTGTAATTAGGCAAGGGGGAGTATCCCATTGTGTGTTGGTTGCCGCTGCTGTTGTTTCCACGACCATGACCAGCGCCACCTTAGCCACCACGGTCCTTGCCCCTTCCATGACCATGCCCCCTCCGTGGTCGGTGGAATGAGTGTCATTGTAGGATCCATACCTGGGGACTGGTTCAGATGCGGTGTCGTTGAGAGTAGTTCCAGCCACCTGAGCAGCGTTTGTGACACGGTTCATCTTTCGGGTTTCTTCCAGATAAGATAATCTGGACGTGCATCGTAGAAATCAGGCAAAGGTTGTAACTGTTGCAGCGGCATAGCAATCCCTTCATATTGCTCATTCAATCCAGTGACGAATTGGAGGACCAAAGTTTCTTTAGTGGCTGGGGCTCTAACATTAGTGACTGGAATTAGCAAACTAATCCGCAATGACTTTGATTTCTAGGTAGTAGGAAGACATGTTGTTTGAGACGAATTGCCCTAAAAGCTTTGTTGTCTTGAAAGAGGTTCGCGAGAGCAGTCTAGGCATCATAGGCAATAGTATTAGGTTTGAGATTGCTATGAAGTAGGTAGAGATTGTGCCATAAATCCATTGAAGGACTACGGCATCAATCCGGTCATGCATGTCAAATGGTTTGAGAAAAGAACATTGCTGAGTCAAATGGTTGAGTTTTCCACAAATAGTACACCCAGGAATGGATATACAGACACCATTTATTCTGTTAATATAATATACTCTTCATTTAAAGCATTCTTTTGTCATATGGTTTGTTCTTCCACAGATATCACATTTCAGTGTTGGATCCTTATCTTTCTTCTTACCCTTCTCTCTCTTTTGATGAACAGATGTTTTATTATCTATTTGAGAGTTGGTAAGAGGAATGACTTGTATCCTAGGTGGGTCAATACCATTTGGGTTTGTAAAGTCAATGGGTTTGAATTTTTTTAACATGACATTCATTTGTCCAAGTAGGTTTTAGCTCATACCTAAGTGTTTCAGCTTGAATGGAACTCAATGGTTTTTCCAGAACTATTTTCTTCCCACTAGGTTGTGTGATGTTTATTTCTTTCCCAATTGATGTAGTTGGTTTAATCTCAACCATTTCAGAATCAATGGAAACTTGGGTTTTGTTGTTCTTGGTCATGTTTTCTAAAACTAACCCCAAACTTCAAATTGCTCTTAATCTGTTTATCCAGAAGCATCTCACAACCATGAAAAGATTCTACCCATTTTTCACAGGTGATATGTATAGATTCTGACTCCTTTTTACATTTTTGATATTTTTCTATTGTTGATTGGAGTTGGTCCTTGGTTACAAATGCTTCATGTTTGAGGCTGCTTAGTTCAAGGTCATTTTCAGCTATTCTTGTTTTAAAATCCCTCTTTAATTTTTCAAGAATGAGTTCACTGATTTGTACTTTTTCTCTCAAGTTTTCATTTACCTCTTTTATGTTAGCAAAGGCTATAATGCACTTTTTCTGAACACAACTGTCACACCCCCAAAATCCACCATGCGGAGTACCACCGCTTGGAGGCGTGACGTGACCAGGATCGAGCCACCAATCATATTGAACAACATAATCAAGTAAATAAAACCAAACACAATACAATTGGTGACCAATAGGAAGTAATCCCTTTAAAAGTGACCCCGTTCACCACAGTTGAAGCACTTCACTGCCTGTTTATCGAACCCATACTTGGTGTCTCTCTTACTCTCCAAGCTGGTTCTGCCAGTACTTTCCATCCAATCCTTTGCCCTTCTCACAGCACTAGCAAAGGCCCACTTGATATCCATCAAGTCCATCTCTTCTTTATCAATCTGCCGATAGTCTTCTTGTGTCAGATTAATGTTGCCAATCTGACCTTCTATTAACCCACAGTACGCGCTCACTACAGTGTTAAGCAGCTCCATGTGCTCCTTTGCTACTTCTACACTGACCTTAGAGAAGCTTGAAGTGTCGAGCTGTACTGTACTTGGCTTTGATTGCTGACCAGCAGATGGTGTTCCTCCATAACATGCACGTTGTTGTTGAGCAGGAGGAGGAGGAGGTGGTTGTATTGGATTTCCATACATGTCTGTGGTGGGAGGTGGCTTAACAGGAACTTGCACTGGATTGCCATACATATCCGTGCTTGTGACAAACGCCGTTTGTAGTGGAGCATGTGGACCGGTTCTTGCAGACGAAGAACTGGAAGTTCCATAATACATTTCTGGATTCTGTGGCAATGGAACTCTCTTTGCCTTTAATGTTTCCTCCTGATCCTTGTTTTCCAAAAGCTGCACGAAGTCGTTGATATTTGTAGTTCTCAACACTCCGTTATACTTCAGGATTTCCAAGAAACTGCTCCATTGGGGAGGCAAAGCATCAGCAAACTTTTTCACCACTTCTGCTTGAGTTGTCGCTACACCAAAATTATTCAACTCAGTAAGCAAATGATAAAACCGGCTTGTCATGTCTCCCAAAGACTCCTTATCCATGCATGTGGAACAGTCGAATTCTTTCTTGAGCAGATCATGACGCAATTGACGTGTTGCTTCATTCCCTACTCCTCTGGTTTTCAACCCGTCCCACAACTTCTTAGTTGTCTTGAAGCTGACAAACTGGTGGTAGATATCCTTGCTCAACGCCTGAGTGAGAATGGCGTATGCTTTCTTTTCCAGATCATATGTTTTCTTCTGATCTTCAGGAAGATCGGCAAACGTAGCAGTGTCTGAAGCAGCAACCTCTATAGCTTGATCAAAATCTGTAGTGAAACGTATCCACAGTTCGGTATTTTGCCCCAGTACGTACGTACGAAATCTGTCAACCCAGCCCGGATATTCATTTAGATGCATCAACTTTGGAGGACGATTCAAACTTCCGGTTTCGCTTTCGCTCAATAAAATACTTTGGATGCTCGGAGTTTGATTCAATACTAATGCCCATTGACTTGAAGATATGGCATTTGCTTGTGAAGATGTAGACACCGGAGACTCGGCCCATGAAGGTGATAGACTTGTACACGTGTACTTTCCACTATCTGGAGCCGGTGTACCCCACCATGAGGGAGTGGAACCCGAACTTGTATATTTTCCACTGTCTGGAGCCGGAGTTCCCCACCAACTCGGATTCATGTTTGAACAGAAAAATGAATTCTTATATAACTATCTTCGAAAGATAACAGCAGCCGAAGGATTCCTGATCAAAAGACAAGCTAACACAAACTTGTTAAGTTAAAACAGACAAGAATTGAAAGATCAACACCTTGTTCGAAGGATCAACACTTGTTTGAAGGATCAACAGTGTTCGAAAGATCACTGTTGAATTTCGAACGATTGATTTCGAAAGATTCACAAATTCGAAAGATTCACAATTTGAAAGATCCTTATCTTTCGAATATATATCCTTATCTCTCGAATAGATATCCTTCGAATAGATTCTTGGATCGAAGGATAAGTTTCAAACTTCGAAGGATTGCTCGAAAGATGACTATCTATCGAAGCTCCCTTGATCGAAAGATGATCGTTCGATATCGAAAGATATCCTTCGATCACTACTGACACAACTGACACAGATATGATAGGTTGGTGAAAAGATGATGGGTTGGTAGAGTCAACTTTCGGAAAAAGAGTATGATCAGACTGTACTTCTCTACTAACTCAGATTTTCAAATAAAATATGCCCAAAAAGGAAAACCTTATCCAGAAACCGGTCACCGGAATTATGACCGGAATTTGACCGGAAATCACCAAGATACTTAAAAACAAGTTTTAAGTTACCCAACCCGCTGTTAAACACACCCGGTTGGTTTAGAACACGTTTTTATGTTTAAAAAAAAGCAAGAAAACCACCAAAAACGGGTACTAAACCAAGTGTCCAAACACACAAAGAACTTGAACAAACCCGGTTTTAAACAAGGTAAAGAGCCTTAGCTCTGATACCACTTGTAGGTCCCTCGGAGGATGAGGTTCAACCTTAACCTTGCTATACTAACACACTAGCAAGTGCGGAATCCAAGCTAGTATGCAAACCGGGGTTAAACAAGCACAAACACAACACACAAAGTTCACCGATTAACACCTCTTGTATTAATACGAATGAAAGGTTCCGGTTACAAGCTCAATGTTCACAAATTTGCTTTGCAAACTCTCTAAGTGTGTGTGTTCTATCTGGACAGAATGCTCTCTATCTCTCGTATCTTTCTGTCTTTGTGCATCTATCTACAAGTGAACACATTGCATGGGTATTTATACCCAAACACAGCAAGTCTTGTCGAAGGATCAGGATGACTGCTCGATAGATGATCTATCGAGCATAAAGCTATCGAAGGATACACAGGGACCTCGAAGGATGATCTATCGAGGTCCATCAATCATCCATCGAAGCATATCTTTCGAGGTCATCGAAGGATTGAAGCAATCCTTCGATGGTCCATCCTTCGACACAGACATTGTACAACCATATACTAACTGTTTGGCCAAGTCAAACCAGGAGGACGGTTGACTTGGTCAAACTTACATGACTAACAAGGACATCGTTTACATCGTGACCGAATACAGACAAAGTACAGACACAAGTGCACCAACAGTAAGATGTGTTTGTGTATGATGGTTGACTTTTGAAGTTTTCGTTGTAGTATTTTTAAACATCGAAGTATCTTTACCTTTCAGGTCGGTCGATCGGACGGTTGTTCGATCGGCCAGCAACCCGATCGGCTTGTACTTCAGTGAAGAACATGTCCTCAGCAAGAGGTCACTCGATCGGACAGTAGTTCGATCGGGTGGCATTTCCCGTGCACTGAACATGTTGAAAAATCGATTAAATGTTGAAGTCAAGTATCTCATGATCCGAAGAGTAATCCAATCGGATGGTAGTTCAATTGGATAGTTGTTCGTTCAATACCCAAACTTCAAATAAATTATTTAAGTGTGGGACCCACGTGCTAGCCGATCGGCTGGCCAGTCGTTCGGTCGTCTGTTCGTTCGGCTGGCTGTCCGTTCGGACAACAGTCCGATCGGACAGCACCTTGTCCTGGTCAGCCTGTTTGTCTAACACTTGGTTGTTTTGATTGAGTGTCGTTTTATCGAGGTATTTTGAGAACGAGTCAACAATAGAAACATCGTCATTACTTGGTTCTCCTGATCGGACAGGAATCACCCAAATCCGGTTGGTGAACGGTGCGGGACGGTGTTTAATGTTTAACCCGAAATCGGTGAACCTCGTGGATAGAATCCGGATCTTGGCCACGCAACCACTGGAATGATTAGCAAGTCGGCACAAGCCCCGTTTCTACCGGTTTTGAAGGCATTGAGTGTAAAAGAGTTGAAAGAAAGTTGGAAAACCATCTTTCAATTCCTTTCACCGTGAATATATTTAGATCTGTGAAGGATCTTTGTTTGTTTATGTGGAAATCGGTTAGATCCAAGTTATTCTTGGTGGATTGAGGCCAAAACATGAAGTTCTTTAAGAACACATGATGACATCATCCTAGAACACTTGAATCTTGATGATTTCACGGTTAAAAGTTATGATTTAAAAGATAGAAAGGTGTATGAGTGCGTCTAGATCAAGAAAGTACATGATTTAGGACGAGATCTTACCGGAATCGAGAGAAATCTGAGAAAAGGTGGAGAGCACGAGCTGGTCGGTTAGAGGGTTCCAAAAGTGGAAATGATGACAATGATAGGGGTATTTATAGGATGCCAAAAGAGGAAATGGCTGGCCGATCGGCCAGGCAGCTCGATCGGACAGCCTGTCCGATCGGACAGCAGTCCGATCGGCTGGCTGTTCGATCGGCTGGCAGCCTGATCGATCAGTCGGCTGTTCGATCGGCTGGCAGCCTGATCGATCAGTCGGCTGATTCGAGTGTTCGGTGTGACAATTTTTGATATTTCGATTTCGATTGCGATTGAGCATCGTGACGGGTGGTCCATAGGACAACCCTTAATGATGTTAAAAGACGAATTTATACTTCACTTAATCGTGTAATTATCTTGAATTAGATGACTATGGTTGCTTATGTTTCAGGTGCAGTTCAGGAGCTAAAAAGGGATAAAACGCTGCTTTGGACGGTTCGGAATGGAACGGGGCATGCATGGAAGGAAAGACGGAAAGAAACAAGAAAATCAGGGCTCCACCGTAATTTACGGTGGACCCTGAATCTGCCCAATTCTCCACCGTACCTTAGTCTACTTTCATCGTAACACTTTTTGGTCCACCGTAACTTATGGTGGTACCGTAATTTACGATGGAATTGACGGAAAAAATGTAACTGCCTCATTAAACCAGTTTTAGTGGTGCCCTTTCACATTATCTCAGGAGTGGACGTTTTCTTATCATCTAGGGGCGATTTTGGCTAGTGCTACCTTGTTCCAAACAATTCTAAACATTTAGTTCTTGTTTTTGATTCGTATGAACTTGAATTTGGATGTGATGATGATTCACCAAGCCATGTCCGGCTAAACTTTCGGTGATCATTTTTGGGACGAAATCAGGGACCATACGCCTCATCCTATACGAGCAACTTCATCCTAATTTCGGGACGAAATTCCCAAAAGTTGGGGAGACTGTAACATCCATCAAAATTCGGGTCTCCGAAATCCGACTCGGATTGTAAAAATCAGACCCTTATCAATAAAATAAAAAATAAGAATTTTAATATATTTTTTTAATTAATCATCACGTATCGCTTTGGATAAAAACCGAATGAAAAAAAGTTAACTTTATAAAGAAACTTAGTTAGTTTGGTTTGATTTTTTTAATTAATCATCACGTACCGGTACCCACTTTTGAGGATTTTCGGTACCGGTTCTTTCGGTACCGGACGGTACCGAGCTGATCCCTAGGCAATGACGGGATTCGAACCCACGCCACTGCAAGGCCTGAAGTCTCAGGATACAGCGTAACAACCAGTTGGTCTGCAGTTTGTTGATGTGCAAAATCCCATCGTTTAATTCAAATCAACAACCCGAATCGACCTGGTTCATCTTCTCCACTCAAACCCAAACCCAGTCGCGACCCAGTAACCTCTACAAACCCAACCCGATCGATATTCACTCGATTACTTGATGCTTGGTCTTCGATTTACCCTCATAAAACACGTAATTATGGAGAATGAAGTTACACACCACTAAATCGTTTTATTTCAGCATGTAACCGCTCAATTTAATTCGGGTATTATTACCATTAATGAACATGAGGACATCAAAGGGGGTTTTTATTCAAATCGCAAAATTGTCCCTCAAAACTGGTACCACTCGAATCTTTTACTAATTCTAAGCAAAACCCTACTGTGAACAAATTATTTCATCAATCCTACACCGCAAATTTAATCGAAGAACATTCTAGGGCTTGTAATTTTGTGGACGATATCTCCTTCGATTCTCAACCTTTTCAGGTGATTCCAAAGGCTAACTTGCTTAATTTTTCGTTTTCTACAAAAGCCCTCTATCAATTTCAGTGATAGAAGGCCAATTTATCCATATTTAATTTTAGTTGAAATTAGGGTTCTTCATGCATAGAATTTGGGGCTTTTAGATTTATACTTTTGTTTTCATGAAATTGAAAGTATCATATTGTTATATATCATACTAATGTATTGTGTGCAAATTTTGGGAATTTTTAGATATCAATTGGAATTTTGGTGAATTATTTATGTTTTAATCACAAGATAAATCAAATAAAAATACAAGATAATTTTAAGTAAATTCAATAAATACTTCTATTGGATATTTCAGAGTATATGAACACTAGGAAATTTTAATATAGTTTTTCCTTATTTCTCTTTGGGAATTCATGAATATAATTTTGATTTATGCATGTTTTAATTATTCAAAAATACAAGTTTATCACAAATAAATCCTATAAATATTTTTACTGGTCTTTTTTATAGATTCTATTATTGTTTGAGACTCTTATATAAATTTTCTATAATTTTAGAGAATTACCTTATCAATGGATTAATGGATTTTCTTTTATGTAAATAAAATTACTTATTAAAATTCTTTATTTTAAATTAAAACATGTGATAACCATGAAGTCTAAGCAATGATTTTGTTAGATAAATTCTATTAATTAATCAAAATTGGTAGCATTTAACGATTATGATAGCATACTAAATTGTTATTACTATACAATTAATCATGACAATTTGTACAAATGTATATAATTTTGAAAACTAAGTCCCTAAATAGGAGAACCCAATTTCCTAAAATTTATATACTGTTCGTTTGTTTAGGATTTCGGTTATTCATTTTAGGGTGATTATCATTATAGATATAATTCGGTTCTTGTCGTGCGATGTTCACAAGACTGAGCAGGAACGCAACCTGTGAGTAAACTCTCTCCCCTTTTTGTCATTAACTTTTTGGGGTGTATCAATGTGTCTCTATCAATTGTTTTATCTAAAATCGAGCATGCAAAGTCTTGTGTGTCGTGTATGCATTACTTGTTGTTGTTGATTGTTTGTTGAGGTTGTTTGTTGAAGTTATTGTTGATGTTGTTGTGTTGGTCATCATAGTCAATAGTCAAAAGTCATTCATTCAGTGGATCAACAGCTGACCTTTCCTCATGACCTGGAGATGTCGGTATCGCCCCATTAGTCTTGGGCCGACCTTTCCTCCTAACTATGGGATGTTGGTATCGCCACAGTCACACCCTTTTTGGGGTGTGGGACGCAAGGTGTTGGTTTTGGTTTTGGTTTTGGTGTCTGTCTTTGTCTTGTACATTATTCAGCTACCTTTCTATGATCATATTACTTGTGCATTGCTTCCACATGATTGATTGCATGCTTAATATTTAAATTATTATTTGGAATTAAAAAGGTAAAACATATTACTTTTATTTCTAAATTTTAAAATGGTAAAGTTATTTTACTAAACCAAGGTTTACTCGCCAGCTCTTGTAGCTGACCCAAAAATACTATTTTACACATGATACAGGTGTAGAGATTGAAGATTGGACTGGATCAGGATCACATAGGAACTTTGCCTTAGTAATAAAAAAAACAAGTTTGATGTATTTTTTTGAATATTTGAAACTTATATGAAAATTGAGACATTTAATCATGACATGTTTATTTATGAAATTTTAATAGTGCCATAAGCTTTGGGCAATCATCATGCCCCGTACCATTCCGCTATGGGTCGGGGTGTGACAGATTGGTATCAGAGCCAATGGCTATAGGGAATTAGGATAGGTTATTAGACCCTTAGACCTAGACTATAGCCTAATAGGGTTTTATGTGCATTACGTGCTAAATTGTTGTCTTAGCTTATGTTATTAAATTTCATAAGTTTAAATGATTGTTAATGTCACATACATATGCATGTGAGCACTCTTAAATGTTATATACTATATGTTATGTGCCTTGCATGATAATACGTGATTTAATTGTATGCTATAGTTTATTATTTCAATGCTACACTTCACACACTATACAACATAAACATTAAGTTTCTAATTACTCCATTCATATTTATATTCATACAAAGTCTAAGTCAATTCAACATTCAATTCATGTCAATTATACTTGATTATATTTCTATTTCATTTTGATATTTCAAATTTCATTTAAATTTTTCAATCTCCTCAAAGTGAGTTCTTGTGACGGACATGTATTAACTGGAAGGGTTACGTACCGGTAATCGGGACGTCCTGTCTAGGATGGCATTCGTATAAATCCAATTAATGGACCAGTTTGCCTACCTGGGGACTAACGATGAGAGTACCGATACCTATTAGGCCAAAGCATGTCACACTAAACGTCACGTGAACTAACAACACTTTGATATGTCAAACGTGTCCGTGTTAATTCATGGATACTATCCTCAACATTGTTTTAAAACCCCCCAAAACTAGAGTCATTTATTTATTCACGATTTTCTCGGGGTTAAGTTGTACGTTAATGGGTAGACATATGAGGACCATGCAAAAGCTTGGTAATTGCGGGTGCACATGTAATTACGAAAGTGACGCATGGAAGTCATACTAAACCTTATGATGTGCCAAACCTATGATTTTCAATATTTTACGATGAAATAATATTTTATCATAAGTTTTATTATTTATCATATTCCATGTGGCTATTATATCGTTTCGTATATAAGCCATCAGAATAAATCTATAATATTCCACGAGATTCTAATGATGCTAAAACAAATCACCCTATCTGTTGTACCTTGTCGAAGGGTTCGACTTTTGCTACCCTTTGATACTCTATATATATTTTCATGTGATTTGTATTCTTGAATCATGGGATTTTCCCTAAGTTCCATGATTTCACAAATCCGTGACTCACCCATTTGTGAAACTAACACCCACCTTATGATCCAACCGTATGTCCAACCCGACATTCCATCAATGGATCAATCGACCGTACCGTATAACACCCAACTCGTTCCTTATGATTGAGCCGTTCAAGCCAGTCCAGAGAACCACGATAACTTAAAGGCACGCGAACGAGCACTCATCCAGTTCCAAGACAACCAAGATGCATTTAGTAGCACGACAACGTTTTTATGCGACGAGCCTACTCTGAGTGAATGTTTTGAGTTTTCTTTGAACTAATTTAATCAAAGAATGTTTTGAATTTTCGAACACAATTGTAATGATGTGATTTTTGGTAATACGTTTAGAATTTTAATGAGTCATGTATTACGAATTGAATGTCACAACCCTAATCCCTTTCGTAACATGTGCCTATAGTTCGACAAATTCAAGTCTAGGGCACAGGGAGACGATAATTTTTTTTCTTTTGATCCCAAAATTTGGTTTTATAAAATAATAATAAAATGTAATAAATATATATTGTAAACGTTCTACTTTTGGCCAAAAAAAATGTTTTCCCTAAAGTTTAATGAAAATATTTTTCTAAATAAACTAAGTTGCTTTTGTACATGAACAATTTATAAAATACCAATGTGCTACACTTAGTAAAGTGTAAAAATAGTTAACAAAACGAAATGAACGCGAGTTAAGTTAACAAAACGATGGTTTCCTTAATTTACCTTAGGACCCTTCTACTTTTGTCCGAATCGTAATTATCGCCCGACTGGTGGGAGTGTAAATCAATGTTGCTACGTCATCTCCTCTGCTATTCGACTACATGTTTAGTTTTCCCTCATTAACGACTTTACCTGCTACTCTCACTTCGTATCCTTGACATTCACACTAACGCCAAACGGTACAATTATCAACTCTTAATCAGTACCGTTGAGAGCTTATGTCGTTATGCTTTCAACATTACTATTTATCGTCATTTTCGTCCTTTACTTGGACATTTTTTACGTATCGCTATGTTATGCATTTATGTTATGTTTTATTGCTATTTCATGTTCTTACAGTTTCACATCATCACTCATCATGCGTACTTTCCCCATAGTTTATGTGACGTGGGTATCATCTAACTTTTTCATAGACCGACCCTTCCCCCATAACTATGGATGTAGGTACTGCCACCATTTAGTCGCACCCTTTTTGGGTTCGAGACTCATACAATGGTTTTTTGTGGTTATTTAATTACTAAGCTGAGTTGAGTCATCGCATAGAACCAATCAAAACCGCTAACGAAGCCAATGAAATTTGATAAGGACATGGTGGATACGCCGCTGGTACTTCCTATATATAAGTGTTCTTATCAAACAATCAAAAGCCTCGTTAGATTGGTTGAGAAAAGTTCTATGTAAGTTGTGTTTGTGTGTCAATCATGATTTGAATAACGATGTGGATGAAAATTTGATAGAGACATGGTGGATACGCCGCTGGTACTTCATATATATAAGTGTCTCTGCCAAATTTTCAAAAGCAGCATTAAACTAATCATGAGAGCTTTAGTTAGTTGTTTGGTTTCGTGATTGGAGATTCAAATTCTATGATATCACTCGTTCAACTCAAATTGTGGCATTTTATGAGAAATTTTTTTTCATGATCTCAAGTTGTGACACGGATTGCAGTTGGGCATCACACATATACCTCACAGTTCAGTTGGAAACTCTCTCGCGTTACAAATCATCTTTGGGACGTGATTTTCTCTTTAGTTGCAATACATCTTTGATACGCCAATCTTGGGATTCGAGATTGTAATAGTCAAAGAGTCTGTGATCGGCTACCTTATACATAAAATCTAACGTTTTTCATTTCTACATCACTGGCATCAAAAGCGATTCCTCTATTTGGGTATGCAACCCTTATCAGGAACGCTACCGCCTCAATCTGATCTTAAGATTTGAGTTCTTAACGCTATTACTAAACCAAACCGATATTGTTTATGCCAATGGAAGACCATACGCCTCATCCTATACGAGCAGATTCATCCTAATTTCGGGACGAAATTCCCAAAAGTTGGGGAGACTGTAACATCCATCAAAATTCGGGTCTCCGAAATCCGACTCGGATTGTAAAAATCAGACCCTTATCAATAAAATTAAAAATAAGAATTTTAATATATTTTTTAATTAATCATCAGGCATCGCTTTGGATAAAAACCGAATGAAAAAAAGTTAACTTTATAAAGAAACTTAGTTAGTTTGGTTAGATTTATACAAGGGAAGCTTTAACGAAGTTAGATTGGTTAATTAAATAAAGTTAGAAGTTAAGGGATTGTTTTGTAATTAACGAAATCTACAAAATAAGCAAGTCCACTAACAGGGTTAGTGAAGTCCGTTAACTCGGTTAGTTAGTTGTATAAGAAGTTAGTTAACCAGGTTGGTAAACCCAGTTAACTCAGTTAGTTATCTATAAAGGGAGTTAACTAACTAAGTTAGTAAGCTCAGTTAATTTAGTTAGTTATAACGTGACCTTAAGGAAAGTCTTTAAAGGTAAAAAAATGAAGGCAACGATAGGGATGAGCAAAATGGACCCGGTACCGGTACCGAACCGGTACCGGTTCCGAATTTACCGAACCGGGTACCTTTTTGGTACCGATTCGGTACCGACTTTTAACATTTTCGGTACCGGTCCGGTACGGTACCGATTCGGTACCGGTATTTACCAGTTTTTACCCTCAAATACCGGTACCGAACCGGTACCGGTACCGAACTGTACCGAACCGGGTATATTTGGTACCGGTACCGTACCCACTTTGAGGATTTTCGGTACCGGACGGTACCGAGCTCATCCCTAGGCAACGACGGGTTTCGAACCCGCGCCACTGCAAGGCCTGAAGTCTCAGGATACAGCGTAACAACCAGTTGTTCTGCACTTTGTTGATGTGCAAAATCCCATCGTTTAATTCAAATCAACAACCCAAATCGACCTGGTTCATCTTCTCCACTCAAACCCAAACCCAGCCGCGACTCGGTAACCTCTACAAACCCAAACCGATCGATATTCACTCGATTACTTGATGCTTGGTCTTCGATTTACCCTCATAAAACACGTAATTATGGAGAATGAAGTTACACACCACTAAATCGTTTTATTTCAGCATGTAACCGCTCAATTTAATTCGGGTATTATCACCATTAATGAACATGAGGACATCAAAGGGGGTTTTTATTCAAATCGTAAAATTGTCCCTTACCACTCAAATCTTTTACTAATTCTAAGCAAAACCCTACTGTGAACAAATTTTTTCATCAATCCTACATCGCGAATTTAATCGAAGAACATTCTAGGGCTTGTAATTTGTGCGGACGATATCTCCTTAGATTCTCAACCTTCTCGGGTGATTCAAAAGCCTAACTTGCTTAATTTTTTGTTTTCTACAAAAGACCTCTATCAATTTCAGTGATAGAATGCCAATTTATCCATATTTAATTTTAGTTGAAATTAGGGTTCTTCATGCATAGAATTTGGGGCTTTTAGATTTATACTTGTGTTTTGATGAAATTGAAAGTATCATATTGTTATATATCATACTAATGTATTATGTGCAAATTTTGGGAATTTTTAGATATCAATTGGAATTTTGGTGAATTATTTATGTTTTAATCACAAGATAAATCAAATAAAAATACAAGATAATTTTAAGTAAATTCAATTAATACTTCTATTGGATATTTCAGAGTATATGAACACTAGGAGATTTTAATATAGTTTTTCCTTATTTTTCTTTGGGAATTCATGAATATAATTTCGATTTATGCATGTTTTAATTATTCAAAAATACAAGTTTATCACAAATAAATCCTATAAATATTTTTACTGTTCTTTTTTATAGATTCTATTATTGTTTGAGACTCTTATATAAATTTTCTATAATTTTAGAGAATTACCTTATCAATGGATTAATGGATTTTCTTTTATGTAAATAAAATTACTTATTAAAATTCTTTATTTTAAATTAAAACATGTGATAACCATGAAGTCTAAGCAATGATTTTGTTAGATAAATTCTATTAATTAATCAAAATTGGTAGCATTTAACGATTATGATAGCATACTAAATTGTTATTACTATATAATTAATCATGACAATTTGTACAAATGTATATTATTTTGAAAACTATGTCCTCAAATAGGAGAACCCAATTTCCTAAAATTTATATACTGTTCGTTTGTTTAGGATTTCCGTTATTCATTTTTGGGTGATTATCATTTTAGATATAATTCGGTTCTTGTCGTGCGATGTTCACAAGACTGAGCAGGAACGCAACCTGTGAGTAAACTCTCTCCCCTTTTTGTCATTAACTTTTTGGGGTGTATCAATGTGTCTCTATCAATTGTTTTATCTAAAATCGAGCATGCAAAGTCTTGTGTGTCGTGTATGCATTACTTGTTGTTGTTGATTGTTTGTTGAGGTTGTTTGTTGAAGTTATTGTTGATGTTGTTGTTTTGGTCATCATAGTCAATAGTCAAAAGTCATTCATTCAGTGGATCCACGGCTGACCTTTCCTCATGACCTGGAGATGTCGGTATCGCCCCATTAGTCTTGGGCTGACCTTTCCTCCTAACTATGGGATGTTGGTATCGCCACAGTCACACCCTTTTTGGGTGTGGGACGCAAGGTGTTGGTTTTGGTTTTGGTTTTGGTGTCTGTCTTTGTCTTGTACATTATTCAGCTACCTTTCTATGATCATATTACTTGTGCATTGCTTCCACATGATTGATTGCATGCTTAATATTTAAATTATTATTCGGAATTAAAAAGGTAAAACATATTACTTTTACTTCTCAGTTTTAAAATGGTAAAGTTATTTTACTAAACCAAGGTTTACTCGCCAGCTGTTGTAGCTGACTCAAAAATACTATTTTACACATGATACAGGTGTAGAGGATTGAAGACTGGACTGGATCAGGATCACATAGGAACTTTGCCTTAGTAATAAAAAAAACAAGTTTGATGTATTTTTTTGAATATTTGAAACGTATATGAAAAGTGTGACATTTAATCATGACATGCTTATTTATGAAATTTTAATAGTGCCATAAGATTTGGGCAATCATCATGCCCCGTACCATTCTGCTGCGGGTCGGGGTGTGACAATTGGTATTGCAATTCTAGTCTAATTCGTACGTTCTTGGTGCCGTTGGCAATCGAGATATCACGGGAAGGGTTAGGGTTGGATATTGATTGATTGATCATCGGGAAACAACCTCGCATTCATATAATCCGAGTACTTTGTTCACTTTTATCACAACAATTGTTTATACACGAGTTATGTCTATGTAACTCTTTCTAGTTGGAATTTTGCACAAGTGTTTAAAGAAACTGAATCCTAAGATGGTCATTTTCCCCTAATCTGTTAAGCAACCAATTGTGATATTTGCAAGTAGTTAGTAATTTAGTTTTCTAAAAGAAACAAGCCAAATCATTGATCTTTAATTTCTGCATTTTAGTTTAATTGTAGTTAACTTGCAAAGCTATAACATCAACACATTTTCCACATACTCCCTGAGTTCGATACCCATTTACCACCATCTACTAGTTGTAATTTGGATTAAATTTGTGTGTACCACGACAGCACGTTAAATTTTAGCGCCGTTGCCGGGGAGTAGTGCGCAACGTGTGTTAATTTAGTAGTTTTGTTTTGTTATTTTCGGGTTTACGCTGGTTGTGTTTAGTGTGCAGGTACTACTGGTGTATGCATACTAGAGGCTCTCACAAGTCATCGCCACTATCGTTTGATCCGGAAATCAAAAGAACTCTGCGTCAGAACAGAGTTTTGTTAAGAGAAAACAAGATCATTGGTTCACCCACTTCACCCATTACACCAAGAAACATTATGGCCGATTCACAAATCCCACCCACAACGGGTCAAACAACCTCACCTTTTATACCAACATCCACTCAACCTTCACCAAAAACTACCATTCCAACCACTACCACCGAACTTACTATACTTCATAATGTTACACCAGACAATACCACACAACCCATTACCACTCAAGAAGAACCAACCATTACTTTTAACCCTTCTTCTACCATTCCACCCTTGTCTCATTTCTTCCTGGGTGCGGGTCAATCATCTTCAAATTATACCATTGCACCAAACTCAACCATTGTCCATGCTACATCATTTAGGCCATCAAACCAGTCGGGTTTTCAATACTCGACTTTTCCATTTGGGCAATCTTCGGGTATAGGGGGAGATGGATATGAGGAAGGATATGAAGATTTTGAGGGTTACGATGAAGACGGTTATGCTTATGGGGGGTGATGGGGATCAAGGAGAGTTTGGTTATGTGCAAGGCCAACCTCAAGGAATGCCTAGTGTTGGTGGAGTGCCACAACAACAACAACTCATACCACAACACATTAGGCCGAGACCACAAGGGCCGCCAGTGCAGCGCCCTATACCATTGCAACAAGCTCGTCCATAGAACATACAACCACAATTCCAAAGGCCGATTCAACAACAACCAATGCATCAACATCAATATCAACCACAGTTTGCTCCTCAAGGGCCTATGCAAGGGCAAATGGGTCAACCAAGAGCACCATTAGGTGCCCCTCAAAGACATCAACGGGAAGTAGTACGGGGAATTGAAGCTCACTTCCGGGCCATTATCACTAACAATCCTTCACCAGTAGTGATTCCTCATTATGCGGATGGAAGAACTTTTGAAGTTAGAAAACCACCCTACAAAGTTTACCAAAGTTCAAGGGGTTAGCAACGGAAGAACCCTACTTTCATTTGGAATCATTCGACTCCATTTGCAACACTATTGGAGGTCAAGGGTTTTCTGCGGATGATTTCAAGTTGGTCCTTTTCCAGTTTTCCCTAGAAGATAAAGCAAAGAGGTGGTTTCACAATTTACCCTCCGCGTCCATTTTTACATGGGCCGACGTGCAGCAAATATTCTTAGATGAATATTACACTTCTCAAAAGACCAGTGATGCTAGAAGAGGTTTGAGAAGTTTTCAACAACAATCGGGGGAGATGTTTCATGAAGCCTTTGAAAGGTTTAATATGATGTTACGGAATTGGCCTCATCACGGGATCCAACTTTGGGAATCATTCAATGCGTTTCATGAAGGGTTGAGTTCGGAGGATGCACGGGATCTAATGTCGATCACTAATGGTACATTCAGTACGAATTATGAACATGTTGATTGGGCATTTTTAGAACAAATTGCGGTGAATTCGAAGAGGAAAGCTCAATCTTCAAGGCGGGCGAGGCATGTGACACAAAGGCCACAAGTGCATGGAGTAGAGAGTAGTAATGTTCAAACCACAAACCAAGTGTACAACGTGTGCACCAATTGCAATGAAATATGCCATACGGCGGATGTTTGTGTAGTGGGGGTGGTTGAGGAGCAAGTAGAGGAAGTTAATGCAATTCAAGGAGGGGGTGGTCGAAATTTCAACATGAACTCCAACACATACCACCCCGGGTTACGAAATCATCCTAATTTCCGTTATGGGAATGCGGCGAACCAAGCTAACCCAAACTTTCAAGGAGCTCAAGGTAACTTTGCACCTCGTAAACAATACAATCAAGGAAATTATCGGGGTGGAAACAACTATGGTTATCAAGGGCAATTTCAACAAACGGGTCAAGGTGGTTCGAGTCAAAGCTCATCAAGAGGGAATGAAGTCATGGATATGCTTCGGGCTATGCAACAAGATATGCAAAAGCGGAATCAACTCGATGAAGTCCGAATGAAAAAGGATGAGGTTCGTGACAAGAGCATTCAATCACTAACGACTCAAATGGGTCAATTGGCTACCGACGTGGCGGAGTTGAAGAAAAACAAAGGTCAACTTCCTAGCGACACTAAGGTAAATCCTTCACATAGTTCGTCACGAGGTAACAATGTTAATATTAATCATGTTAGTATTTTGAGAAGTGGCAAAGAATTTAAGGCCAATTTGTCACCGGGTTTGGTCGAGGGGGTAGTTGAGGATGTCACGGGTAATGAAAGTGACGATGATGTTTCACCGGTTACACATAAAGAATCAAATGTTAACAAACCGGGGTTGGGTGAAAATGAAAAGAGTGGAAATGATAAAGGTGGACCGAGTCAAGTTCCGTTTCCATCGGCGTTACTTGACCCGGGTAAGAAAAATTTTATTGCATCAAGAGGTCCCCAAAAAGAAGAGTTGTGGGACATGTTTAAACAAGTAAAAATCAATCTTCCACTACTTGATGCAATAAAACAAGTACATGCTTATGCTAAATTTCTAAAGGAATTATGTACACAAAAAAGGCAACAAAAGAAAAAAATGCCTAAGCGGGTAGATTTGACCGGGCAAGTAAGTGCGGTTTTGAATGGGGAGCTTCCCCCTAAGCTCGAAGATCCGGGTACGCCTTTGATAAATATACAATTTGGTAATTTTCAAATGGCAAAGGCGTTACTTGATCTTGGAGCCGGGGTGAGCATTTTACCGGGGGGCTTATATGACCAATACGACTTTGGTCCGCTAGCAAGAGTAGTGACAACGGTTGTTTTAGCCGATTTGTCTCATAAGTTACCCCGAGGGATGGTTCAAAACGTGATTGTGAAAATTGATGAGTTCTATTACCCGGTTGACTTTTTAGTCCGGGACTACTCATCCGCGGACCCAAAACAACAACAAAATGTTATTTTGGGTTGGCCATTTTTGAGCAACGCGCATGCTATGATCGATTGTAGATTTGGTACAGTCGATATGACTTTTGGGAATCAAAAAATGCGCTTGAATGTTTTTACTAACAATTCTAATGATGTTGGTGTTGATGAGTGTTTCATGGCAGATTTAGTCGATGGATGCAACCCGCAGGAGTACGAAGAGGATGGCATAGATATTTGTTTGTGTGATTTTTCTGAACAGGTACATGCGTGTGCACTAGGGGTTGAGGAAGAAAAGTAGGATGCTATGGCTATGAAGGAAGGTCGACCGCCATGGACTCACCAATTTGAAAGCTTGCCGGTGGAAATAAAATCGGGTACTAGACCATCATTAGAAGAACCACCAAGGTTGGAGCCCAAAGACTTGCCAAGCCACTTGAAGTATGCGTTTTTAGGGGATAATGACATATTACCGGTCATTATTGCCTCGAATTTAGAGATGGCGCAAGAGTAAGCCTTATTGGAAGTGTTAAAGGAGAACAAGGGAGCTATTGGATGGACGATTGCCGATCTCAAAGAAATTAGTCCATCAATCGTCATGCACAAGATTATTACCACCGAAGATGCAAAACCGACAAGAGAAGCTCAACAGCGATTGAATCCGAACCTAAGGGAGGTAGTAAAAAAAGAGGTAATCAAATGGTTTGACACGAGAATCATCTATCCGATTTCGGATAGTGCTTGGGTGAGTCCCACCCAAGTTGTGCCTAAGAAGGCCGGCATTCAAGTAGTCAAAGATGAAAACGTTTTGATGAGTTGCTTGGGACAAGCAACGGTTAAGTGTGGGGATGTGACGGGTGGTCCATAGGACAACCCTTAATGATGTTAAAAGACGAATTTATACTTCACTTAATCGCGTAATTATCTTGAATTAGATGACTACGGTTGCTTATGTTTCAGGTGCAGTTCAGGAGCTAAAAAGGGATAAAACGCTGCATTGGACGGTTCGCAATGGAACGAGGCATGCATGGAAGGATAGACGGAAAGAAACAAGAAAATCAGGGCTCCACCGTAATTTACGGTGGTACCGTAATTTACGGTGGACCCTGAATCTGCCCAATTCTCAACCGTACCTCAGTCTACTTTCACCGTAACACTTTTTGGTCCACCGTAACTTACGGTGGTACCGTAATTTACGGTGGAAATGACGGAAAAAATGTAACTGCCTCATTAAATCAGTTTTAGTGGTGCCCTTTCACATTATCTCAGGATTGGACGTTTTCTTATCATCTTGGGGGCGATTTTGGCTGGTGCTACCTTGTTCCAAACAATTCTAAACATTTAGTTCTTGTTTTTGATTCATATGAACTTGAATTTGGATGTGATGATGATTCACCAAGCCATGTCCGGCTAAACTTTCGGTAATCATTTTAGGTGAAGGTTTCTCTTAAACTCGTGTGTGTTTGTTTCTTATTTTCTAGAATGATAACATTGTGTTTGCTTTGATTATCATGGTGTATGAGTAATTAATTGTAGCTTGTTAATTGGTATTGCAATTCTAGTCTAATTCATACGTTCTTGGTGCCGTTGGCAATCGAGATATCACGGGAAGGGTTAGGGTTGGATATTAATTGATTGATCATCAGGAAACAACCTCGCATTCATATAATCCGAGTACTTTGTTCCCTTTTATCACAACAATTGTTTATACACGAGTTATGTCTATGTAACTCTTTCTAGTTGGAATTTTGCACAAGTGTTTAAGGAAACTGAATCCTAAGATGGTCATTTTCTCCTAATCTGTTAAACAACCAATTGTGATATTTGCAAGTAGTTAGTAATTTAGTTTTCTAAAACAAACAAGCCAAATTATTGATCTTTAATTTCTGCATTTTAGTTTAATTGTAGTTAAGTTGCAAAGCTATAACATCAACACATTTTCCACATACTCCCTGAGTTCGATACCCATTTACCACTATCTACTAGTTGTAATTTGGATTAAATTTACGTGTACCATGACAGCACCTCACATCGCTCGCCATAGAGTTTCCTATTCAAATTACTTTTAATCCCAACTATTCATATCGAGCTCTGTCTTTTCGCCACTAATTTTCCTTAATTCGTATTTGTTTTGCGATTGTGATTCGATTGCGATTGAGTTCGATTGAGAATCGATTGATTACCACACATACATAAATAAACATGCACAAGTAACACGTAAGGCACATACACACGTATAACAACAACCAAAATGCATATTTCGAGTTTGCGAGCGCGATGTTGATTAGATTAGAATGATTAGCGTTTAAGTGACTTTATCGCATTGTTACTTCCTATTATTCACAGTCGTAAAGCGGTTCGTAGCGATAAACATTCGATTACTTCAATTATTAATAATTACTCCACATAATACAACTAACGTAAAACATAAAAATAGACTGACTATAGTCAAAGAAGTCAAAACAGGGATTGAGCAAGGAGTGACAGATTGCAATTAGCGATCTTTTCTTCCTTTGACTTCAATCTTGACTTTGACTTTGACTTTCGAAAACACGGGGTGTTACAGGTTGTATGGGCTAGCCAACAAAATTTAGCCAAAGAGAAAACATGGCAATGTAGGTGGGTCATCTTGCAAGGTGGTGAGAGGTGGTCTGGGGGCGTCGATGGCATTGTCGGTAAGAAAAAACTGAGAAGGGTTACATTAATACCCTGGTTGATATTTTCTTGGCAACAAAAACATAGACTAGTGGGTTGACGATGCTAAAGTTGTTCCAGGGACAATCATGCCCAAGGCAGTGTAGGGGTACCGACACTAGTAAATGGCAGCAAAACAGACGCTGGTTTAATGGGTGGTAACTGAATGCGGTTGGAAGTACGCATACCCAAATGGCGGGGAGAACGAAGAGGTCACAAGAGAGGAATAGTTTTTTTTATCTTCAAGCAACATAGGAAGGTTTGAACAGTGGGTGTGTGAGGAGGAGTTAGAGGTGTTGGGAAAATATGTTGGGTAGAGGTATGATTCTGAACATGAGTCCAAAGAAGCAAGTACAAAGGGGGTGTCCAAAAATGCATAAGATTGAAGACATTTAGGTGAATGTGTGGCAAAGGGAAAGACTGTCTCATCAAATTCCATGTGAAGACAAATGGTAATTTGTTGAGATTGTAGGTCTAGACATTTGTAACCACGATGATTTTGGAGGTATCCTAAGAAAGCACATGGTTTAGAATGAGACGCTAATTTGTGTATCGTAGGGGAAGGAAGAAGTGGGTAGCAAAGGCAACCAAAGACATAGAGATGGTCATATATGGAAAACCAATTGTAAAGAGGTTGGGATGCGGTTTTCTATTAATTTGCTAGGAGAATAATTAGAAGTATGTAGCCATCTCAAGCACATGATGCCAATATGTGTTAGGTAGGGAAGATTCAAAAGTGTACGAATAATGTTGTTGATGAACCATATGTTCCGTTCAGCTATGCCATTTTGTGATGATGTGTATGGACATGAAAAACGAAAAATCATGTCATTTTGGATACAAAATTTTTGAAACGAGGAGTTTGTATATTCTTTCCCATTATCAGATTAGAACTGTTGAATGGATCGTTCAAAGTGAGTTTTAATTAAGGTGTAGAATTGGCAAAACATAGAAAAGACTTGCGATTTATTAGTTAATGCATAAGTCCATAAGAAATTAGAATAGTCATCAAGAAATAATATATAATAATGATGATCACTGGTACTTAAAACTGGTGAGGTCCACAAATCACTTTGAAAAGATTTAAATGTGGAACTAAAAGAATCATAAAACGGATGTCTAACACTTTTTTCCCAAAAACACAAGGTTGATAAAGTTTAGGTTTCAACGTAGCAACGGAAATAGAAGTACAGTTTTAAAGAGACCGAAGTAAATTTAATTTAGGTTGACCAAGACGTTGATGCCAACGATCTTGTGAAATAACAAGAAAGGTAGAAGGATGGTTGAACTTGGATGCAACTAAATCTGTGAGAGGGTAGAAGTCACCCAAGCTATTGCATCGTAGGTTAGGTGTTCGTGCCTTGAGGGCCTACACAAAAAAACCGAATGGGTCAAATTCTATGGATTGTTGATTGTTGGTTATTAGACGACGAACACAAATAAGGTTTTTAATTATATTTGGAGCATAAAGAATGTTATCTACTTTAAAAGGTGGGTAAGGTGGGGAAGGGTTTGGTCATAACCATGCATGAATGGTTTTACCATGACCGAGAATTATATTCTAGAAAATGCCATTAATATAAAAAGGCGAGAAATTACCTTGGTCGTGAGTCATGTGACCAGTTGCTCCAGTGTCCATGTATTTTGTCGGATCTGGTTGCTAAAGTGACATGGTGTATATTGCATGTTCGATGTCAGAACAAGCATACCAGGTTGCATAAGATTGGTTGGGCCTGGCCCCAAGAACCCGCGGAGCAGGCAACATAGGTGTGGATATAGTAGGGTAAGGGCAAGGTAGGTTAGCAATCCATGGGGCCCAAGGTTATCGGTTATAGTCCATGTTTTGAGTGGGCCAGGGTGATGTGTAATTAGGCAAGGGGGAGTATCCCATTGTGTGTTGGTTGCCGCTGCTGTTGTTTCCACGACCATGACCAGCGCCACCTTAGCCACCACGGTCCTTGCCCCTTCCATGACCATGCCCCCTCCGTGGTCGGTGGAATGAGTGTCATTGTAGGATCCATACCTGGGGACTGGTTCAGATGCGGTGTCGTTGAGAGTAGTTCCAGCCACCTGAGCAGCGTTTGTGACACGGTTCATCTTTCGGGTTTCTTCCAGATAAGATAATCTGGACGTGCATCGTAGAAATCAGGCAAAGGTTGTAACTGTTGCAGCGGCATAGCAATCCCTTCATATTGCTCATTCAATCCAGTGACGAATTGGAGGACCAAAGTTTCTTTAATGGCTGGGGCTCTAACATTAGTGACTGGAATTAGCAAACTAATCCGCAATGACTTTGATTTCTAGGTAGTAGGAAGACATGTTGTTTGAGACGAATTGCCCTAAAAGCTTTGTTGTCTTGAAAGAGGTTCGCGAGAGCAGTCTAGGCATCATAGGCAATAGTATTAGGTTTGA
Organism: Helianthus annuus; assembly: GCF_002127325.2. NCBI lineage: Eukaryota > Viridiplantae > Streptophyta > Magnoliopsida > Asterales > Asteraceae > Helianthus > Helianthus annuus. Next base: position 89,605,365 of record NC_035447.2, read on the forward strand.
GATTGCTATGAAGTAGGTAGAGATTGTGCCATAAATCCATTGAAGGACTACGGCATCAATCCGGTCATGCATGTCAAATGGTTTGAGAAAAGAACATTGCTGAGTCAAATGGTTGAGTTTTCCACAAATAGTACACCCAGGAATGGATATACAGACACCATTTATTCTGTTAATATAATATACTCTTCATTTAAAGCATTCTTTTGTCATATGGTTTGTTCTTCCACAGATATCACATTTCAGTGTTGGATCCTTATCTTTCTTCTTACCCTTCTCTCTCTTTTGATGAACAAATGTTTTATTATCTATTTGAGAGTTGGTAAGAGGAATGACTTGTATCCTAGGTGGGTCAATACCATTTGGGTTTGTAAAGTCAATGGGTTTGAATTTTTTTAACATGACATTCATTTGTCCAAGTAGGTTTTAGCTCATACCTAAGTGTTTCAGCTTGAATGGAACTCAATGGTTTTTCCAGAACTATTTTCTTCCCACTAGGTTGTGTGATGTTTATTTCTTTCCCAATTGATGTAGTTGGTTTAATCTCAACCATTTCAGAATCAATGGAAACTTGGGTTTTGTTGTTCTTGGTCATGTTTTCTAAAACTAACCCCAAACTTCAAATTGCTCTTAATCTGTTTATCCAGAAGCATCTCACAACCATGAAAAGATTCTACCCATTTTTCACAGGTGATATGTATAGATTCTGACTCCTTTTTACATTTTTGATATTTTTCTATTGTTGATTGGAGTTGGTCCTTGGTTACAAATGCTTCATGTTTGAGGCTGCTTAGTTCAAGGTCATTTTCAGCTATTCTTGTTTTAAAATCCCTCTTTAATTTTTCAAGAATGAGTTCACTGATTTGTACTTTTTCTCTCAAGTTTTCATTTACCTCTTTTATGTTAGCAAAGGCTATAATGCACTTTTTCTGAACACAACTGTCACACCCCCAAAATCCACCATGCGGAGTACCACCGCTTGGAGGCGTGACGTGACCAGGATCGAGCCACCAATCATATTGAACAACATAATCAAGTAAATAAAACCAAACACAATACAATTGGTGACCAATAGGAAGTAATCCGATTTTAGTTTAACAGCGGAAGCATAAAACATAAAGTTCAAAACATAAGTTCGCAGTTCATAAGTTTAAAGTCCAAAACGTAGGTTTAATAAGTTCATAAAGTTTATTTATTAAATACGGGACATATCGGTTCGCATCTCACAACGACCACCTCCATATGCAAGCTCCATAGCATTTAATGACCTGCAAAGCATGTAATAACGAGTCAACAACAAAGTTGAGTGAGTTCACGGTTGGTTGTCCATTTTAGAGTTATTTCCAAAAACATAGTTTAATCTCATTCGGCTACCCAGCCGTGGGGGTCACCCCATAGTTCGAAAACGTTTATTAGTTAACCATCCCATGTCCACCTTCCCTGGCTATCCAGCCCGGCTCTTTGGCCGTGGGGAGCTACCCCAGTATTTTAAACTACCAGACTCGTTTATCATATCGACTACTAACAAAAATCAACTGTGCCCTAGCGTCGGTGTTCTATCACCACCGACGTGCCATAGTCCATTAGTACACGCCTGTCCGTCTGGCACGGTGTGAGGTTTGTTAAACCTAATAGAGCTATTAACTAATGACCCGCTCGCCATAGCCTCGGCGATTAAGTCGATACAAAAAGGGAGGGACTTCGCTGATAGAGTTCTAGTCCAGTAAGTCTAACATGTGCCAACAGGACGAGGAATTTACATTCCTGAACACGTCTCATAGGATGAGGAATCCCTATTCCTGTACCCATTCCCATTCCCACCGGGAATTTACCATGCTTTGTAGAAAAGTGTGAACTCACCTCGGTTTGCTCGGTTAGATTCTCAAATATCGCTAACAGTCAAGGTTGGTCAATCACGTCCTAGTATGATTTACAGTTAGTCATTTAGTGTCTTACAAATATCGCACAAAGTTCCTACACGTATCTATCACATAGCAAGCATTACTTTAACCGTTTATGCCCGTATATATATACTTCCCATCCATTCCCTACTCATAAGCATACATACGATAGTGCACGTAACACATATAACATGTTAGATCATTCACAGATAGCATACTCGTCATTTAGACACGCAAGTCACAACTTATATCAATTCAGCATTAATATTCAAAACCGGCTGTTTTTGGACATTTAAATAAAATAGTTAAATTATTCCAAAAATTCCCAAACTTTTATAGAATGTCCTAAACGTTCCAAATTTTATTGTGTAAAAATATCGGGGTCCGGTTCATTACCAATATTTTATAAAAATTCATTTTCCGGACTGAACTCAGATTTATATTTTTCTGACCACAGTCCACGAGATAATTTATTTAAAATTCATCGAGTGTCCGATTTACGAAATTCCAGTGGGGTAATTACAAATACATCGGTGGTCAACTATTGAATAAATTTCGTGATCAGACTCCACACAGATTACAAGTTATAACAGAAAACAAGACGCACTTTTTCAGCAGAAAAATTGCAGCTCTAGCTGCCGTTACGAAAAGACGCTTTTAAAATAGTAAACGGAGTCCAAAAATTATGATTCCGGTGCCATTAGAACCGTATTTCCTAATATCATATTTTAGAGTCAAAATATCAGTTTTTCGTAGTGTTTATGACCTGTTTACAGCCAACTGAAGTTGGCTGTAAAACTTGGACAGATTCTGTTTTCACTTTCCAACTTACTAATTTGTGTTCGATTGATTCCGTTAACATGTTTAGTGATTATAACAACATCAAACATCAATATTACCCAGCAAAACATCAGATAATCAACCAATAATCATAACCACTCAAGATCTACATGATTTACACACATATCTTCTCTTTATCCACACTTTAACACATTATGTTCAAGACTTGTTCATGAGCTTTAAGATTTCTTAACTTTTTTATCATTCTTACATCTATTAACCACTTAAATAACATAAAGAACGATCGGATCTAAGTTCTTACCACTAGCTCAAGGATAGCGAAGTTCGAGTGTAGAAAAGTGGTGGTTAATAGCGAATAGAGAAGGTCCTTCAACTTCCAAGAACACCAAGCTTCGTTGTGCACCTTCTAACACATGAATGGAACTCAAAATTGGATGAAGGTGGTTGTGATATGGTGGAGATGGTGGCGGTTATGGGTGAGCCGAGAGGAGAGGGAGGAGAGTGAAAGAGATGGTGTGATCTTTGTGAAGTGATGGAATGATATGGATGATCTTGCAAAGATATAGCCCATACTTATAATCTTACATCCTAATATTTTGTTCACTCCATTAAGCAAACAATCAAATAAAATATCAAATAAAATCTATGAACAAGATATGAAGCATGTGGGGAAATATTTTGTTCACTCCACTAAGCAAACAATCAAATAAAATATCAAATAAAATCTATGAACAAGATATGAAGCATGTGGGGGAAATATTTTGTTCACTCCATTAAGCAAACAATCAAATAAAATATAAAATAAAATCTATGAACAAGATATGAAGCATGTGGGGGAAATGGTCCTTGTGACCGAATTCGGTTAGGGGGGGGGGGTTGGTTGCAAATTTTGTAACTAATTGGTAAAGGTTAGTTAGGTTGTCAAGTATATACTTACATATATTAGTATGTTGATATTTAGGGGGTGTTATGGCATACGGGGATCATGACTAGTCAAAAATAATAAAACAATGTATTTGACAAATATTTGGTGTCCCGGGTAGTGTCCGGTTGTTCGGTTAAATACGGTTTCGTTAAAGTGTTTAATTATTCCGTAAAGTGTCTATTATATATATTTTTGTAACACTTTTAATTTTTAACACTCAGGAAGGCATACCGGACTATTTAGTAACTTTTCTGTATCCTACTAGTATGTTAACAAATACATGTAAGTATAACACAGATATCAGAAAGCAGTTAAGTAATTCCACACCATCGTCAAGCACTTTAATCCTCATTAATGAATTGTACGGAATACATGGGATTTTGAGGGTTGTCACATTCTCCCCCTGTTAAGAGAATTTCGTCCCGAAATTTAGCGCGTGGTTACTGAGGAAGCTAGCTAAGTTGTGTTGTTTTCCTGATTTTCCTGGGGTGTCACATCATCCCCCCGTTGATTTGGAATTTCGTCCCGAAATTCTGCAGTGGCTTCAGCCTCAGTTGTGGTTGCGTTTTTCTTAAACAGTTGGGGATACTTGAGTTTCATTTGGTCCTCTCGTTCCCAGGTATACTCCGGTCCACGACGAGCATTCCAACGAACTCGAATGAGAGGTATTCTGGTGTGCTTGAGAATCTTAACGTCTTGATCCGTAATCTCAACTGGTTCCTCAACGAATCGCAGCTTGTCATCGATTGTGAGCTCTTTGAGAGGAACTATGAGGGTCTCATCTGACAAACACTTCTTCAGATTCCACACATGGAATACGTTGTGAACTCCACTGAGTTCTTCAGGTAGGTTCAGCCTGTAAGCGACTTTGCCAATTCTCTCAATGATCTCGAACGGTCCGACATAACGCGGGTTGAGCTTGCCCCGTTTGCAAAATCGGACTACACCTTTCCAAGGTGAGACTTTAAGCAGCACTCGATCCCCAACCTGGAACTCGAGTGGCTTTCTTCGCTTATCAGCATAGCTTTTCTGACGGTCACGAGCTGCCGCCATTCGTTGTCGTATCTGAGCAATCTTCTCGGTTGTATCTACTACGAGTTCTGGGCCAGTGATTTGACTGTCACCAACTTCTGCCCAACAGAGAGGTGATCGGCATTTATGTCCATATAATGCCTCGAACGTGGAGCGGCCTGGATGCTGGTGTGGTAGCTGTTGTTATATGAAAACTCCACTAACGGGAGATGCTTCTCCCAACCGTTACCAAAATCGATTACACATGCCCTAAGCATGCCTTCAAGAGTCTGGATGGTGCGTTCAGATTGCCCATCTGTCTGTGGATGATAAGCGGTGCTCATATCTAAACGTGAGCCAAAAGACTTGTGCATAGCTTGCCACAGTTCAGAGGTAAAACGGGCGTCACGATCAGAAATGATGGAGGTTGGCACTCCGTGCCTTGATACCACTTCTTTTAAGTAGATGTCTGCTAGAGTAGAAAACTAATCTGTTTCCTTGATAGGCAGAAAATGTGCAGACTCGGTTAGTCGATCCACGATCACCCAAATGGTATCATTTCCGTGTTGAGATCTGGGCAGACCAGTAACGAAATCCATGGAAATTTGCTCCCATTTCCATTTAGTTATATCTGGTTGTTGGATTGGGCCTGATGGTTTCTGGTATTCGACCTTGACCCTGGCACAAGTCAAGCATTTACCAACGTAGGTTGCTATGCTGGCTTTCATACTAGGCCACCAGTATGTAGTCTTGAGATCATGGTACATCTTGTCCGAACCAGGATGTACTGAGTAACGAGTCTTATGCGCTTCATCCATCACAAGCTCGCGTAGGTCTCCATACAGTGGAACCCATATGCGTCCGTTAACATAGTAGGCGCCGTTTTCTTTTTGTTCTAGTCGTTGCCTCGATCATCGTAGGGACTCAGCCCTGATGTTCTCTGCCTTCAATGCTTCAACTTGAGCATCGCGGATCTGAGCGGGAAGGTTAGATTGGATGGTAAGCTGTAACGCACGTACACGCCTAGGTATAGTATCCTTTCGGCTGAGGGCGTCGGCCACCACATTGGCTTTGCCTGGATGATATTTGATAGCGCATTCATAATCGTTCAAGAGCTCGACCCATCGGCGTTGACGCATGTTTAACTCCTTTTGCTTGAAGATATGCTCGAGACTCCTGTGATCGGTGTAAATGGTGCACTTGGTACCGTACAGGTAATGTCTCCATATCTTAAGCGCGAAAACAACTGCTCCCAGCTCCAGATCGTGGGTAGTATAGTTCCTTTCGTGAACTTTAACTTGACGTGATGTGTAGGCAATGACCTTGTCACGTTGCATCAACACGCAACCAAGTCCTTGGATGGAAGCATCGCAGTAAACCACAAAATCATCGGTGCCTTCAGGCAATGAGAGGATATGCGCGCTACAAAGTCTATCCTTCAAGTGCTGAAATGCGGACTCCTGTGCATCACCCCAACGATAGGTGACACCCTTCTGAGTCAGTGAAGTGAGAGGTTGCGCAATCTTGGAGAAATCTTTGATAAACCTTCTGTAATATCCTGCCAAACCTAAGAATTGGCGGATCTCTGTTGGTGTGCGGGGTGCAGGCCAATTCTTGATCGATTCAACCTTAGATGGATCCACATGAATTCCATCCTTATTTACCACATGGCCTAGAAAGTGGACTTCGCGAAGCCAAAAGTCACATTTCGAAAACTTGGCATACAACTGCTCTTTTCGAAGAAGTTCCAGCATAAGTCGTAGATGCTGCTCGTGTTCCTCCTGACTCTTAGAATAGATCAGGATATCGTCGATGAACACAATAACGAACTCATCTAGGTAAGGCTTGCACACTCGGTTCATGAGATCCATGAAGACCGCTGGTGCATTCGTCAGCCCGAATGGCATAACCAGAAACTCGTAATGGCCGTAACGAGTTCTGAATGCTGTTTTGGAGACGTCCTCATCTCGGACTCTCAGCTGATGGTATCCCGATCTCAAGTCAATCTTGGAGTAATAGCTCGACCCTTGCAACTGGTCGAACAAGTCGTCAATTCGTGGAAGAGGATAACGATTCTTCACAGTCACCTTGTTGAGCTCGCGGTAGTCAATACACATCCTGAAGGTACCGTCTTTCTTCTTTACGAATAACACTGGAGCTCCCCATGGCGAAGAGCTAGGACGTATGAAACCCTTTTCCAAGAGTTCTTGTAGTTGCGTGGACAGTTCTTCAAGTTCTGATGGAGCTAGACGATATGGTGCTCGAGCTACTGGCGCTACCCCAAGAGCTAGCTCGATTTGAAACTCAACTTGGCGATGAGGCGGAAGACCAGGTAATTCCTCAGGAAATACCTCGGGAAAATCACGCACAATAGGGATGTCTTCAATTCTCTTCTCTTCCGTTGATGTGTCAGTAACGAGTGCTAGAATGGCAGTGTGGCCCTTTCGCAATCACTTCTGGGCCTTAAGGAAAGTGATGGTGCCTTCGACAGCACCACTCTTGTCGCCACAAATCATGAGAGGTTCTTTACCAGAACGAGGAATGCGGACGATTTTCTCCTTACAAACAATCTCCGCTCGATGATGAGATAGACAATCCATCCCAATAACAACGTCGAAACTACCTAGTGTGATAGGAATAAGATCGATAGAGAATGTCTGACCAGCTAAGACGAGGTTACAACCTTTAACTACGTGTGTGGCTTCAAGACTTTTACCGTTAGCTAGTTCTACCGTGTGTTTGGTGTTCAGAAGTGTTGGAGTGCGCTTAAGCATTTGGCTAACTTTTACGGACACATAACTAGTATCGGCACCCGAATCGAACAAAACAGTAACAAAGAAGTCATCCAGAAGAAACTTACCCATCACAACGTTGGGATCGTTCCTTGCTTCTCTCTAACCAATCACGAACACACGACCTTGGGCGCCATTTCCATTATTGTTACCTTCATTGTTGCCTCCGTTGTTGTTTCCGTTGTGGTTCCCGTTCCTTTGGTTATTGTTCTGGTTTTGGTTCAGCTGGGGGCAGTTCCTCTTAAAGTGGCCTTCAGCGCCACATTGAAAGCATCCTTTGTTGTTACCTTGTCGTTGCCGCTGCTGGCGTTGATTGGGTGGGGCTTGTTGTTGCTGTCGGTTCTGATTTGCTGGATGCTGACTCCTGCAGTCCCTTGCCATGTGACCAGGCTTGTTGCATCGATGACAGTTGCCTTTACCACATAGCCCACTGTGGTGCAAGTTACAGCGATTACATTTGGGGTGATTTCCCTTGTATCCACCCTGACCTTGATTCCCAGAAGACTGTTGACTGGGGCTCCTGTACTCATCTGTCTTTCGCTGCTGGGACTGAGCTGAAGTAGAACCTTTGCCTGAATTCCCATCCCATTTTCGCTTGTTGTCGTTGGGAGCATCAGAAGTAGTGGCGCTAATACGCTTTGGCAGCCTGTTCTGCTCAACTGCCTGATCAGTGAGGCGATGAGCTAGCTTGACGACTTGCTGTATAGTGCCAAGGTTAGCTGAGGTTATGTGGCTTTGAATTTCTTGCACCAAGCCCTTAAGGTACAGCTCAATGCGTTTGTAGGGAGGGTCCACAATAGTAGGACACAGGATGGCCAGCTCGTTCGACCTCTTCGTGAATGCCTCGATCTCAGACCCCGTCATTTTCAAATTGAAAAATTCCACTTCCATCTTGTGGATGTCGTCACGACTGCAGTACTCTTCTCTAATCAGTTCTTTGAAACCGTTCCACGGGATGGCATTAGCAACCGCCAACCCATGCAGTTGAACCTGTGCTTTCCACCAGGTTAACGCAACACCCTCGAGTGTTCCAGTAGCATACTTCACCCTGCGATCTTCAGGGCATTCACACATCTCGAAAACAGACTCGAGCTTCTCAAACTAGTGAAGAAGGCCTACAGCACCTTCTGTGCCGCTGAAAGTGCTAGGTCGGCAATCCATGAAGGTTTTGAATGTGCACACAGGAGGCTGAGCATGTTGACCTCCTGCAGGAACAGCTGCTAGTGCCTCTGCAACTCGTTCATTGATCAAAGCCGTCAACTGGGCTTGAGTGAGGTTGATACGTCCTCCGCGTTTGCTCATGATCTTCATAATGAAGCAACGTAAGTGAGGAAGTGTCGCGAAAGTGCGTAAGTGTGGGGTGATAGTAGAGCGTAAGCACACAAGGTTCAAATAACAATTATCACATTATCTAATGCACTGTGAGAACTATCTAACGGACATTATAACATAAATCATACCACTTATGGTGTCGAGTCTTGCACGTGGAGCGAAGCGTCGTTGTGGATCGTTGAGCACTGTACTGGTTATAGTCTGGTTTTATCAAAAACTTTTCCCTTTTTAAAAACCAAGTTCACTATAACCAATGGCTCTGATACCAATCTGTCACACCCCCAAAATCCACCATGCGGAGTACCACCGCTTGGAGGCGTGACGTGACCAGGATCGAGCCACCAATCATATTGAACAACATAATCAAGTAAATAAAACCAAACACAATACGATTGGTGACCAATAGGAAGTAATCCGATTTTAGTTTAACAGCGGAAGCATAAAACATAAAGTTCAAAAAATAAGTTCGCAGTTCATAAGTTTAAAGTCCAAAACGTAGGTTTAATAAGTTCATAAAGTTTATTTATTAAATACGGGACATATCGGTTCGCATCTCACAACGACCACCTCCATATGCAAGCTCCATAGCATTTAATGACCTGCAAAGCATGTAATAACGAGTCAACAACAAAGTTGAGTGAGTTCACGGTTGGTTGTCCATTTTAGAGTTATTTCCAAAAACATAGTTTAATCTCATTCGGCTATCCAGCCGTGGGGGTCACCCCATAGTTCGAAAACGTTTATTAGTTAACCATCCCATGTCCACCTTCCCTGGCTATCCAGCCCGGCTCTTCGGCCGTAGGGAGCTACCCCAGTATTTTAAACTACCAGACTCGTTTATCATATCGACTACTAACAAAAATCAATTGTGCCCTAGCGTCGGTGTTCTATCACCACCGACGTGCCATAGTCCATTAGTACACACCCGTCCGACTGGCACGGTGTGAGGTTTGTTAAACCTAATAGCGCTATTAACTAATGACCCGCTCGCCATAGCCTCGGCGATTAAGTCGATACAAAAAGGGAGGGACTTCGCTGATAGAGTTCTAGTCCAGTAAGTCTAACACGTCCCAACAGGACGAGGAATTTACATTCCTGAACACGTCTCATAGGACGAGGAATCCCTATTCCTGTACCCATTCCCATTCCCACCGGGAATTTACCATGCTTTGTAGAAAAGTGTGAACTCACCTCGGTTTGCTCGGTTAGATTCTCAAATATCGCTAACAGTCACGGTTGGTCAATCACGTCCTAGTATGATTTACAGTTAGTCATTTAGTGTCTTACAAATAGCGCACAAAGTTCCTACACGTATCTATCACATAGCAAGCATTACTTTAACCGTTTATGCCCGTATATATATACTTCCCATCCATTCCCTACTCATAAGCATACATACGATAGTGCACGTAACACATATAACATGTTAGATCATTCACAGATAGCATACTCGTCATTTAGACACGCAAGTCACAACTTATATCAGTTCAGCATTAATATTCAAAACCGGGTGTTTTCGGACATTTAAATAAAATGGTTAAATTATTCCAAAAATTCCCAAATTTTTACAGAATGTCCTAAACGTTCCAAATTTTATTGTGTAAAAGTATCGGGGTCCGGTTCATTACCAATATTTTATAAAAACTCATTTTCCGGACTGAACTCAGATTTATATTTTTCTGACCACAGTCCACGAGATAATTTATTTAAAATTCATCGTGTGTCCGATTTACGAAATTCCAGTGGGGTAATTACAAATACATCAGTGGTCAACTATGGAATAAATTTCGTGATCAGACTCCACACAGATTACAAGTTATAACAGAAAACAAGACGCACTTTTTCAGCAGAAAAATTGCAGCTCTAGCTGCCGTTACGAAAAGACGCTTTTAAAATAGTAAACGGAGTCCAAAAATTATGATTCCGGTGCCATTAGAACCGTATTTCCTAATATCACATTTTAGAGTCAAAATATCAGTTTTTCGTAGCGTTTATGACCTGTTTACAGCCAACTGAAGTTGGCTGTAAAACTTGGACAGATTCTGTTTTCACTTTCCAACTTACTAATTTGTGTTCGATTGATTCCGTTAACATGTTTAGTGATTATAACAACATCAAACATCAATATTACCCAGCAAAACATCAGATAATCAACCAATAATCATAACCACTCAAGATCTACATGATTTACACACATATCTTCTCTTTATCCACACTTTAACACATTATGTTCAAGACTTGTTCATGAGCTTTAAGGTTTCTTAACTTTTTATCATTCTTACATCTATTAACCACTTAAATAACATAAAGAACGATCGGATCTAAGTTCTTACCACTAGCTCAAGGCTAGGGAAGTTCGAGCGTAGAAAAGTGGTGGTTAATAGCGAATAGAGAAGGTCCTTCAACTTCCAAGAACACCAAGCTTCGTTGTGTACCTTCTAACACATGAATGGAACTCAAAATTGGATGAAGGTGGTTGTGATATGGTGGAGATGGTGGCGGTTATGGGTGAGCCGAGAGGAGAGGGAGGAGAATGAAAGAGATGGTGTGATCTTTGTGAAGTGATGGAATGATATGGATGATCTTGCAAAGATATAGCCCATACTTATAATCTTACATCCTAATATTTTGTTCACTCCATTAAGCAAACAATCAAATAAAATTTTAAATAAAATCTATGAACAAGATATGAAGCATGTGGGGGAAATATTTTGTTCACTCCATTAAGCAAACAATCAAATAAAATATCAAATAAAATCTATGAACAAGATATGAAGTATGTGGGGGAAATATTTTGTTCACTCCATTAAGCAAACAATCAAATAAAATATAAAATAAAATCTATGAACAAGATATGAAGCATGTGGGGGAAATGGTCCTTGTGACCGAATTCGGTTAGGGGGGGTGGGGTTGGTTGCAAATTTTGTAACTAATTGGTAAAGGTTAGTTAAGTTGTCAAGTATATACTTACATATATTAGTATGTTGATGTTTAGGGGGTGTTATGGCATACGGGGATCATGACTAGTCAAAAATAATAAAACAATGTATTTGACAAATATTTGGTGTCCCGGGTAATGTCCGGTTGTTCGGTTAAATACGGTTTCGTTAAAGTGTTTAATTATTCCGTAAAGTGTCTATTATATATATTTTTGTAACACTTTTAATTTTTAACACTCAGGAAGGCATACCGGACTATTTAGTAACTTTTCTGTATCCTACTAGTATGTTAACAAATACATGTAAGTATAACACAGATATCAGAAAGCAGTTAAGTAATTCCACACCATCGTCAAGCACTTTAATCATCATTAATGAATTGTACGGAATACATGGGATTTTGAGGGTTGTCACAACAACTCATTTAGAGTTTGAGGAGATACCTTTGAGGCAGCCAATGCAACTTGATCAACACTATATGTTGAACGGTTCTGTTTAAACATAAGAGGAAAATATGAAAAACATACCTGTCGCCGCAGACAGTGCAGTAGAGAATCCAGTGATGGAAGAAGCCATGGAGTTCGACATCTTTGTCAGTCTGATCTGGTTCCTCCTTAGGGTGCTGACTGATGATGGTGATTATGAAAACCGACAAGGGAATCGGTTATAGGAGAGGAGGTCGATGATAATGATGTTATGATTATGGGGTATGTCTAATTGTGTAACTGTGTAACCCCTTAATCTCAACATAATTCTCCTTATATAAGCACCCAGGAGGAAACCTAATTAGTTAATAAGGGTAATATGGTCCATCAACAATTACCAACTAATTATTTAATAGGTTATTATATATTTTGATCTATAGTATATAAATGATTATAATGGCTACATGATTTAATATTAAACCATAATATATTTAATCTTACATTCTCCCACTTAGCCGAGTAATCATTTACTATGAGTATTAGATAAGCCTGATCAGGAGTTAACACTCATTTTAGCCTTAAACAAGTACTATAGCAGAGAAATACAGCCGTTGAATCAATATGCGACTCAGGACCCCCATTAGTCATACTATAGCCTTAATTTAAAACCTAATCGTCATGATCAAAATACACATAAGCCCTTTGTTTGATTTGTATCTTTATTTGTCTATATGCCATTATACCGGTTGAACATATTCTAAGAGACATACAAAATCAAACTGAGGAAATTTCATTAATCATAAAACATAAGCTAGTACAATATGCTCAAATAAGGTCTTTACTAAATCCCATATTCCGAATATGTTCTTCGTAAACCTTAGGAGGGAGACCTTTAATCATCGGATCCGCAAGCATATCTTTAGTACTAATATACTCGATACAAAGATTATTTTCCTCAACTCGTTCACGTACGAACAGATATTTTGTATCGAGATATAAACCAGCTCCAGTCGAACTGTTACTGTTCGAGACACTAACGGCAGCTGAATTATCACAATAAAGCTTCAATGGTCTAGAAATGGAATTAACGATTTTGAGTCCAGTGATTAGATTTCTAAGCAACATTCCATGACAGGTTGCGTTATAAACAGCAATGTACTCTGCCATCATTGTGGAAGTTGTGGTCAACTGTTGCTTATGACTCTTCCATGAGATAGGGCCGCCTGCTAACATAAAGATATAGCCCGAAGTGGATTTCTTGGCATCTTTGCATTTGGCAAAGTTAGAATCAGAATAGCCCACCACTTCTAAATGATCACTTCTTCTATAAGTCAGTTTATAGTCTTTCGTCACTTGCAGATATCGAAGTACCTTCTTAGCTGCTTTCCAGTGATCTAGGCCAGGATTAGTCTGATAACGGCCTAGCATTCCAGCAATATAAGCGATATCTGGGCGAGTACAGACTTGAGCATACATCAGGCTCCTGACTACTGACGCATAAGGTATCTGGCTCATTTGCTCCTTCTCAACCTCTATTGTCGGACACTGGAATGAACCGAAAACATCTCCCTTAACTACTGGAGCGACAGAGGGTTTGCATTGTTGCATGTTGTAACGTGTAAGGACACAATCTATGTAAGCCTTTTGAGACAATCCTAAGATCCCTTTGTGTCTATCTCGGTGAATTTCGATGCCAATGACGTAAGAAGCATCTCCAAGATCCTTCATGTCGAAGTTATGCGAGAGTAACCGCTTCGACTCATGCAACATCTCTAAACTATTACTTGCCAATAGAATATCATCTACGTAAAGGACAAGTATAGTAAAGTTGCTCCCACTAATCTTGAGGTAGGTGCATTGATCCACTTGATTCTTCATAAAACCTTGTTTCTTCATGACTTCATCAAACTTGAGGTACCACTGACGTGATGCTTGTTTTAACCCGTAAATGGATTCCTTCAACTTACAGACTAGATGCTCCTGACCTTCAGGTTTAAAGCCTTCAGGTTGTTTCATGTAAACATCTTCGTCTAAGTCTCCGTTAAGGAAAGTGGTTTTAACGTCCATCTGATGTAGCTCTAAATCAAAATGAGCTACTAAGGCCATGACGATCCTTAATGAATCTTTACGAGGGACAGGTGAAAACGTCTCTTGATAATCAATTCCCTCTTTCTGAGTGTAGCCCTTTGCAACCAATCTCGCTTTGTAGTGTTCAACGTTCCCATTCGAATCCAGTTTTGTTTTGAACACCCATTTACATCCTACGGGTTTCACACCGTTGGGTAATTCTACCAAATCCCAAACGTCATTTTTCTTCCTGGATTCAAGCTCTTCAATCATTGCTTTATTCCATTCAGAAGACTGATCACTGCTAATGGCTTCTTTGTAAGAGATAGGATCATTGAGCTTTCCCGGATCCATTTCAGTCAGGTAGGTAACATAATCATCCCAATTAGTAGGCCTTCTTTCCCTATATGACCTCCTGAGTGGATTATCGGGTTCAGCATTGTCTTGGTGTTGTGCGTTCTAAGTGCCTTCGTCATGAGGTATAATGGGTTCTGATTGTAGAGGTAAGTTTGCAGTTGGTGCAGTAGCTTCAGGTACAGTAGTTGCATTGGGTACAAGAGGAGTAATCGGAGTAATGGCAAGCGACGAGTCTCTCCCCCCGCATCTTATACTTCTTGCAATTCTTCGTAAGGGTTGGTACTACTCCCATTGACCTTGAAATCCTATAGGAACGCAGTACGCTTGGTTTCCACAATACGGGTGACATGGGAAGGACAATAGCAACGATAACCCTTTGAATTATCAGGATACCCGATAAAGAAGCAGGTAACTGTTTTTGGGTCAAGTTTCCTTAGGAAAGGATTGTAAAGTTTTGCTTCAGCAATGCAGCCCCATAGTTTCATATATTTAAGACTCGGTTTCCTTCCTGTCCAAAGTTCATAAGGAGTTTTAGGGACAGACTTAGAAGGAACTCTATTGAGTATATGAACAGCTGCTTTTAATGCTTCAGTCCAGAGGAATAATGGTAAATTAGTGTTGGCTAACATACTGCGCACCATGTTCATAAGGGTACGGTTTCTTCTTTCAGCGACACCATTCTGCTGAGGTGTACCAGGCATGGTGTATTGGTTCACAATCCCCTGGCCCTTACAAAACTCATAAAATGAACCAGGAGCTTGACCCACATCAGTATGTCTTCCATAATATCCACCGCCTCTATCTGCTCTCACAACTTTAATCTGACGATCTAATTGCTTTTCAACTTCAGCCTTATAATCTTTTAAAGTTGTTAGAGATTCAGATTTCTCCTTAATAAGTTACAAGTACATGTAATGAGAGTAATCATCAATGAAGGTGATAAATGAAGTATGTCCTGTTATGCCAGCGATTTAGTAAGGACCACTAATGTCAGTGTGAATGAGTTCTAATAAATTAGAGCTCCTAGTGGCACCTTTCTTATTCTCTAATGTCATTTTACCTTTAAGACATTTGACACATGTTCCAAAATCAGAGAAATCGAGAGGAGGTAAGACTTCATCCCTTACAAGATGATTTAATCGTTCTTTTGAGATGTGACCTAAACGCTGATGCCACAACATGGATGAAGTCTCTAAGTCTCGTTTCTCATTCATCTTTGTGATTGATTCATTAATGTTATGTGACAACAAAGATTTGGAAAAGCCATCATCTAGTTCTAATCTATAGAGACCACCATCCAGAACACCAGTACCATAAAGAACAGAATCATAGAGGATAGAGAGTTTGCGATGACCATGGGAAACAATAAAACCGTCCATGTCTAACTTTGGTCCTGATACAAGGTTCCGAGTTACCTCAGGAACATATAAGGTATCATAAAGTTTAATACAAAAACCAGTTTTCATAAATAATTGTAATTTTCCAACGGCCTTCACTTCTAATTCTCGATCATCCCCAACCTTAAACGTTCTTTGGTTTCTTTCCAGCTTCCGGATTGTAAGGAATCCCTGAGTTGAATTGGTAACATGAACCATAGAACCAGAATCAAACCACCAAGAATTAGCAGGAACACTTAAATTATAGGACACAAGCATCATAAAATAATCGTTACCTTTCTTAGCCAGCCACTCCTTAAAATCAGGGCATTCCTTCTGCATATGTCCTGTCTTTTTACAGAACTTGCAGTGGATTCTGCCTAAGGAGTTCTTGGAGCTGGAGGGTGCACTTGTATTAGGATTAGGCCTTTGGACTTTCGAAGAATCCTTCCTCTGATGATTCTTCTTCTTCTTCTTAGAGTTGGAGGTAGTGAAGTTAGCAACATCGGTAGTGCGATCCATCCTCATACGCTCTTCCTCCTGTACTCACATAGCGACCAGCTCACTCATGGTCCATTTGTCCTTTTGAGTGTTGTAATTGATCTTGAATGCTTCAAAAGATGAAGGAAGCGAAGTAATGATGAAATGAACGAGGAAACCATCACTGATTTCCATTTCCAGCCCCTTCAGCTTATTGGCCATGTCATTCATCATCATGATGTGCTCGCGAATGCCACTCCTCCCATCATACTTAGTCGTCACCAGCTTGAGAATAAGAGTACTAGCATGTGCTTTAGACGTTCCCTTGAACTGCTCCTCCACAGAAGCCAAGTAGGTTTTAGCATCTTCAGAATCAGGAATAGCTCATCTGATTGCATTGCTGATGGACTGCTTCATAAACATGAGAGATATGCGGTTACACCTAGTCCACTTTTCATGAGTCAACTGCTCAGCAGCAGTACTTTGAGTAGTAAGGTCTACTGGCTTATTCTCTCTTAGAGCATAATCAAAATCTAGCAGCCCAAGAGTAAGCATGAGAGCATCCTTCCATGCAGCAAAGTTATCACCAGTCAAAGGTGGAATCCCGCAATTAGGTGCTGATAGTGGAAATAAGATGAGCAAGTTATGATACTAAGGAAGAAGTCCTAATGTGATCTAAGGGCACGTTAAACTAAGGCAGGCATGAATAATGACCATTTTACATTATGAAGCTGTGATATTGTCTATTACTAACATCAAAATAATAGACTCGGTTAAAAATTCTACTTAAACGAAGACAAATTAGCTTTGGCCAGAAGTGTAATCATTTAAGCATGTGTGCAAAATGACTGTAACAAAACAGCTTTGGCCAGAAATTGAGACAATCACTTTAGTTATGCACTTGTTAAGTATGCCATCTATGAAGGAATTAAATCAGTTTTGGCCAGATATTAATACATTCATGTTTATGATGCATACTTAACATAGCTTTCGTAATACTTGGATGATAAGTAGATGTATCAAGTCAGCTTTGGCAAGAAATGATACATAAAAAAAACTCATTCAAGTTAAGCCATTTTGGTTTTGTAAAACATTATCTGATTCTGATTAATTAACTAAGTAATTACAAAACCAAATATTTAATAGCAAACCACCCGTTAGCGCGGATCGAATTTTAGCTCACATTAACTGCCAAATTTTATGAACACTCATGATTTCGGATAGATAATGTCTTGGATTCATCCGAAATGAATAATTTCGAATCATTTCGGGCTATCCGAAATGGATGATTTCGAATGATTTCGG
The DNA here is from genome assembly GCF_002127325.2 of Helianthus annuus. Lineage (NCBI taxonomy): Eukaryota > Viridiplantae > Streptophyta > Magnoliopsida > Asterales > Asteraceae > Helianthus > Helianthus annuus. The sequence continues at coordinate 89,623,073 of NC_035447.2, forward strand.
ATGTGTCCAAGACGCGTTAGTCGAGTCATTCCGGATCATTTCGGATGATTTCGGATGGTAATGCTTAGTCCGAGATTCATCCGAAATGGTCTGTTCTTGATGATCTGTGATGCATTTCGGATGGTTTCGGATGGTAATGCTTAGTCCGAAATTCATCCGAAATGGTCAGTTCTTGATGATCCGTGATGCTTAGTCCGAAATGGTCTGAAATGATCATCCGTAATGATCATCCGTAATGTGTTCCTCAAGCTGTTACAGCTGTTAATATGAAATCATAACAGAAAATTCGAAATCTTGGGAATTGTGATAGGGTTTCCTATTTTAACATTGATCTAATTTTATCAGAAAATTTCAAAAATCATAATCTGTTTATCCTTTTAACAGATTTCGAAAATTCTTATTAGACAAAATTAGATCAAAATTAGGAAACACATTCAACAATTCAAATCATACTCCAAAATAAAGGAAATTTCGAATTTTAACTAAGAACATGATGAACCCTAAAATTAATCTTAAACCCTATATCCGAAATCTGGAAATTTATTAAACATTAAATCAATTCTTGAACATTATGATTTCGGAACAGTAATATTGGATGAAAACATATGATCCGAAACTGATCCGAGATGGAATTTCGGATGATAAAAAAACGAATTTAATTAGGGGTTTTCAATTCTGTTTTCCGGTTTTAATCTAGATTTACGGATACAAAACAAAACCTACTAATCAACATATGCTCTGATACCACATGTTGAACGGTTCTGTTTAAACATAAGAGGAAAACATGAAAAACATACCTGTCACCGCAGATAGTGTAGTAGAGAATCCAGTGATGGAAGAAGCCATGGAGTTCGACATCTTTGTCAGTCTGATCTGGTTCCTCCTTAGGGTGCTGACTGATGATGGTGATTATGAAAACCGACAAGGGAATCGGTTATAGGAGAGGAGGTCAATGATTATGATGTTATGATTATGGGGTATGTCTAATTGTGTAACTGTGTAACCCCTTAACCTCTACATAATTCTCCTTATATAAGCACCCAGGAGGAAACCTAATTAGTTAATAAGGGTAATATGGTCCATCAACAATTACCAACTAATTATTTAATAGGTTATTATATATTTTGATCTATATTATATAAATGATTATAATGGCTACATGATTAAATATTAAACCATAATATATTTAATCTTACACTATAGACATTAGTGGAACTTTTGGGATTTGTATTATCCATCCGTCTTGCAGGTCAATCACTACTGTTTGACCTGAACTTTCAGCAGATTTACCAACAATCTCTTCTTCGCCAACAATTTGAACTAGATCTACTATTCCTTAAATATGTTCAATGGCCATAAAACAACAATTCTCATGTTCTTCATTCATATTTGCTATTAGAGCAAAATTTTCATTTGTTAAATTTTTTGGCATGCTACTCAAGTCAACATAGCCCTGTGTAAATAGGCTTTGTTGACTAGGCTCCGCGGTAGCAGGAGCAGGAGTAGCTGGCTGTGCTTGAACATGTGCCATTGGCATTTGGACATACTGAACTTGAGGAGTTTGTGATGTGTGACCATAGTGTACAGGTACAGGATTCATGGTTTGTGCAAAATAAGTTGTATTTTGCAGATTTGGTCCAGGGGTATTTTGGAATAATCTTGTTGTTGTGTAATAGGTTGAGATCTTTGACTAGGATATGTTATCAATGGTGCAGATTGACTTGTACACTCTCTAGCAAAGTGTCCCAACCTGTTACACGTAAAGCATTTAATCTTTGCTTTATTCAACCCCACTTTGGACCTACCATTCAATGATAAGTCCTCCCAGTCCGTTTATAAAAATTGTTATCTCTAAGACTAAGCAGGGCTACCTGGTGCAGTATGTCCATCTCCTCTAAGTCAGTTGGATCTATATGCTTTACGTCATCGAGGACAAAGGACAGATTATCAATGACATGAGTTTCATCACATGCTGTAAAAGCATGCCTAGTGGAATGTTGATCTGAGTTAATACATGTTGATATATCAATAAAGTCATCATAACTCTGATCATTTCACATTCCAAATGATGAGTTTTCCTGACCCAAGAGTGTTGTGTTACCAAAAGTGTAACTATCAGGCACTTTTCTGGTTTCCTAAAGCTTTTTCTTTTGGACAAGCTCCCTCTAAAAGGTTAGGAGCTTTCCATGTAGCTGGGTCAGACTCATGTCTTTGAAATCTGGGGATGTCCTCATCACTATAGCTATAGTGTCTTGCATTTCAGGTAGAGATCTTAGAAATCGGTGATTTAAAGTTGCTTTTGAAAATTCTTTATTGACCAACTTTAATTCATAAATTAAACAAGAAAAACGTTCAAATTGTTGTGTCAGGATCTCCCATTTGACATGGGTGAAAGTTTCATATTGTTGGTTTAGGATTTCTCGAGTGTTCTCGATAACCTCCTTCGTCCTACCGAATTGTTCTTTGAGTGTACCCCACAACTCCTTGGTGTTGTTACCATGCAACAGGCCAGTATAGATATCACTGGAAGAGCCATCACCACAATACTAAAGGCTTTGGCGTCTAACTCGATTTTTGATAGTCTTGCTCAGAATAATTTTCAGGTTTCTTTGACTCATATACATTTGGGCTTTCAGTACTAGGTACCATTAGGACATGTGGTCTGAAAGCCACAGATTTCCAACACCCTGTATTTTGTTGAGATAGCATATGCCCCATCCTATGTTGCTAGATATTGTTTTCAAATCTAACAAGCATAGGTGGTTTATTGCTGAAACCTGTGTTGTGGGGATCATTTTGTGCCATTTTCCCAAGTCCTTTTGAAGTAAACAAAGTCTGTGAGAGATACATTATCAATTCATCACTAAACAACTCTGAGCTACGAACTGAAATTGGATCTTTTAAGAGCTGGTCTTTTTGTGTTAAACTAATTGTGAAATCAAGTTTAAACGTGACCAAGCTCTAATACCAATTGCTATAAATTGAGTTCCTTTGTTTGTAAACAAATATTGATTATCAAAAATAAAATTCACAAACTAAGAGTTATCATCAACAAATTGTATAATCAAAAGTTTTACAACTTGATCGACTCTACAAACTCCCCCTCAGCTGATCACACAAACATATCAGTTTGTACAAGAGAAAATGTGAAGGTATGGTGTATGATAAATAAATCACTAACTGGAGTGATCTATTAATACACAAGTACGAAATCTTTGCTATGAGATCATCTGACGTCACCCTGATAGTGACATCTAACATTCTTAACGAAAAAGATTCTCAGATTTTTGCAAACATCTAGCAATCTTATCACCGTTTCTAGGCTATTCTAAACACAGTTGAAATAAAGCACTGTTGCACTGAATAAACACTGTCTGAGCTATCCTCTGATGCAATTGTCCAAACATCTGTTTGGCCTTACAGATGTTTGGTCTTTTTCATCTGACCTTTTCTTGATCAAAGCTTTGGTCTTCACAACAGATACTAGCCTTTAACAGTAGTTATACTTTTGTACAACGGTTCCAATTCTTCAACAGATGGTAGCCAGACTCTTGAACAAATGTTCTGAATAGGTGTTCAAGATTTACTATCTTTGGGGAGATCATGGTTCAATCTATTTCTTATTTCTTGATTAGTGGATCATGTTATGGCTATTGAATATCATATGTTCTTTTGTAGGTCCAACATAAACACTTTTATTTCAAGAGAAAACATGAGTTGGGTTGAAAATATCTTGAACGGATATTTGGGGTACCAACGAAATGATGAAGTATCATTGATCGACCGACACATATACAACAAAGAAAAAAACTAAGAAACATTATATATACTTACACTATCTTACATGATCTTGAAGGACACGAGCAAAGCCTTTTATCAAGCTATTCTAATGAAAATATGGCGTAAGGTTATGTGCCATCATTTATACATGTTTTATATGTATATTTACCCTAATTTTGTTGTACTTTTGAGGATTTATCATGAGGAAACACTACCTAAATTGTTCCTTTATGAAAATTGTAGGTTTTTAGGCTTCTAAAATGATAGAGGGAAAAAGGATGTAAATCCTAAGAAAAACAACAATCTACATCCTATGCATGGTCGTACACACTATTTGCACACCCATGCAGCCTTAGCCAACCTTGTACGAAGCAAAAGAAAATGATAGCTAAAAAGGCACGACTATGCACACCCATGTGCACGGTTGTGCATGACCAAGACACAAAGAAGAATAGACAAAAAAAGATACAAGTACGACAGTTGGGCATGGCTGAGATTTTGTCTAGACACCTATCCCTATGCACCGATCATGCATAGTCCAGGCATAGTCGTGCTTATACCTGATTCTAATGACAAAGTACAATATTCTGAAGATTCCCTTGATAAAAAGGACAGGCACCTGGTGCATTGTGCGTCCTTGCCACCAACATCCTATAAATAAGACCTACTTCCTTGACATTTGGGGTGTGCCCTTTGTGCCTTGGAGTGTCTTGTATTGCCTTATTTTTCTTTATTTCATCTTGTGCCTTAGTACCAAGAAGAAGAGAAGGGGTCCCATGTGGAAGGCCTTCGAGCCGACCAAACTCTCTCCAAGGATAGGATCCTAAAATTCATACTCGATTGCATTTAATAAAACGGCACCAGTAGTTTAGTTCACTAATGATGTAATTTCGAGGGTCGAGGGGCACTTTATACGCAATTTCATATGTGTTTGATCATCACACGCGTCGGCAGTCACCATTGGTAAAAGCGTAGTCATCTTCAAATGGTTACCTTCTAGCTTCCTCATTCACTTGGATTTGTTAAACTTAGTATTTTATTTTCAATTATTAATGTGCTTATCTTTTTAATAATTCTTAATTTATTATCTTTTATGACATGATCATTGGGCTCCTGACAAATTAACCTGACAACTTAATTTGACTTAATTAACTTATTTTAATTTACTAACCGGAGGTGCGTATGACTTATGGTACCCTTAATCAGATCTGGTGGTAAGCTTGTGGTATTGAACCAGATCTTACAAATATACTTCTTGTATTGAACTAGATCTTACAAGTAGGTTTCTGGTATTAAATCAGATCTAGGTGACAAGTTTCTTTTACAACACCAGATCAGATGAATGGCTTATGGTATTTCACCAGCTCCTTAAGGAGGGTTATGGTAAAGAATTAGATCCAGTTAATGGTAAAACTTAAGAAAGGTTAACAATAAGGGGTTGGGCAATGTATAAAAATAGTGCAACCTGCGATATTGTTAATGCAATTATCTTTACCTTAAGCTATTATTAATTTAATTATCTATACATTATCCGACTAGAATCACGTAGACAAAGGTTTGTGTCATTTTGTAGCAATCAAAATCTCAACTTTGGTTAGCATACAATCAATAGGGTAGACAGCCAACACACATATTTAAAGAAACACCTTAGTGAAACTGTCACACCCTCAAAATCCACATGCGGAGTATTACCGCGAGGCGTGTGACGACCAGGATCTTAGCCACTAATTATTTTGAACAGATTAGTTATTGATATAAAAATTAGCATAATTAGTGACCTAATTTAAATTTTTCAAAACATAGTTTAAGTTTACAGCGGAAAGGGGAAGAAAGCGCATCTTAATTGAAACCACAAGTTTATTAACATGTTACTTACGAACCACGCACTCCATCCGGTTGCAACGTCCGTCCAAAGCTGTATCGAGCAACCTGCAAAGCATGCAGTAGAGTGTCAACATAACGTTGGCGAGTTCACGTGTTTGCAGTTTTCCAGTTTTAATTCCAAAAACTTGTTTTAACCAGTTAATTTACCCGTTTATACATGCCATGGGGAGCTACCCCATAAGTAAGCGACTAAACTGTTTTTCCAATACCGAACACTAGGTAACCGTTTGCGTTTCCGCAGGATGCCCCGATGTCAATGTTCTATCATCATTGACGGATGCCTGAGTACATTAGTTCACGACCGATCCCATACCATGGCACGGTGTGAGGTTGGTAAGACCTAAATAGCGCTATCAACTAATAACCCGTTCGCCTGGCCCCGGCGACTAATCGGTATTATGTAGTAGGGACTTAAGTGATAGAGTTTCGTTTAGTGTTGCTCGTTGCATTTCCGTATAAACAGTAATTAACTAAAGTTCCCAGTAACAAGGGAAGAGAAGTAAGTTTGTATCCCTCACCGGGGATAATGTTGTTACCCGTATCCCACACAAGGAGATAGAAATACCGCATCCCTCATAAGGAGATAGTAAGCAATTCCAAACCAGGAAGAGTTGTTTCGTTCCGTTTCCCAACCACCGGGAATGCATGCTTTAAGTAAAAAGTAGTGAACTCACCTTTGCTTTGCTCGGTAGATAAAGCACTTGTCCTAAGTTGGTCAACCATACCCTATTATGGTTACCACTTGTTAGGACCGTTTGTAAATGAATCGCGTATTTCGTACATGTATCAAGTAATCACGTATTTCACATTTGTCACATAGTCCAAAAGCAGTGTACAAAGAATACTCATCATGTATTTTGTACCACAAATAAGTTTACACGTATAGGTTTGCACAAAAGATTCTAGCAGGTAACTCATGGTTATAATTTATTGTGTGACCAAAACACTTAGGTGTATGTATATTCAATTAGTGTGTGACCATGACTTAGTACTTAAGCGTACGGATGAAATATAGTCTAAGAGTACAATCCAAACAATGTGCGACCCATCTAGAGATTTTGGATGTTCACGGCTCATGTGGCCCAACTGGTCTAGGGAAGCCCAAGCAATTGAAGTCCAACAGTGGACTCACACAACCAACATCCTAATTGTGCGGTTTCTAAATAAAATGGTGTGCGACTAAATCGGTTGTCATGGACTCTTACCAAGTGTGCGGCCCCTACTGGGCTTGTGTAGCCCAAGGCAGTGAAGTCCAAAAGTAACAAAGGGGTTTTGTATTCAGTGTGCGCTTGGGTAATATTTATGCAATCAAAACATAATGTATGTAACAAGTGGTGGGGCCGGACATAGTTGTGCGACCACGTGTTGTTGTACGGTAATGACACAATCATTTCACATTTTCAATTCAACGAAAAGAAGTAAAATATTAATAATCATTCCATCATTCATCCTTAAAATATCACAGCATCTTTCCCCCCTTTAATAATTCTAACATGTATTCCTAGGATGCTATGCCATGTTGTACCCTAAGCTTAGCTACTTGTACCCACCATGAAAATTCAGCTTCATATTTGCACACAACAGTACCTATGGCCAAGTCTGTCACACCCCCAAAATCCCACCTGCGGAGTACTACCGCTTGGAGGCGTGACTGACCAGGATCCAGCCACCAATCATACTGAACAAGCATATAAGTAGTTATAAAAGTTTAACCATCACGATTGGTGTTCCAAAACAAATAAGTTTAAGTTGCAAGCGGAAGCATAAGTTTAAAGTTATAACATAAGTTCCAAAAGTTTCAAGTTTAACATAGTCTTGTAGCAATCCCTGTCCCACAACGATCCTCCTCCATGCAAGCTCCCACTGAGTACCTATGGTCCTGCAAAGCATGTAGTAACGAGTCAACAACTAGTTGAGTGAGTTCACGGGTGGGCGTTCGTTTTAGTTGTTTCGAAAACAGTTTACTTTATCTGGCATCCTGCCGTGGGGGTTACCCCATAGTTTAAAACGTGACCAGTTCGTTCCCAGTTACTCCGGCACTCCGGCCGTGGGGGCTACCCCATGTAGTTATCAGGCATTTCGGCCGTGGGGGCTACCCCATGTACATCATCTGGCTCTCCAGCCGTGGGGGCTACCCCATGTGTATACTAGACTCGTTACCGTATCGATTGCTGACTGTAGTCATGTTTATGTGCCCTGAAAACATCAATGTCTATCATCATTGACGTGCCCCAGATCCATTAGTTCACGCCCGTCCTCTGCGGCACGGTGTGAGGCTTGTCAGACCTAAATAGCGCTATCTAACTAATGACCCGCTCGCCATTGGCCCGGCGATTAGTCGATACAAAAAGGAGGGACTTCGTGATAGAGTTTTAGTCTAGTACGTTTATCCGTCCATCCGGACGAGGAATCACATTCCTGAACCACTGACGTCCTACCCAAGGTAGACGAGAAACCACGTTCCTTAACCCCGTTCCCAACCCAGGGAATCCCATGCTTTGTAAAGGGTGTGAACTCACCTTGGTTTGCTCGGCGGTTAATCACAGAAAGTCAATCAAGTCGCAAGTAGTCAATAACGTCCTAACACGGATATCACGTATAATCAGGTTCGAACCAAGTAGTGTACAAATGTTCAACACGTTTGGCAAGCACGTTTAGCAGTAACAGTTAACAGTCAATAAAAGCACATACGGTTCACAAGTTCAGCCCAACTACTTAGGCCCAAACACGTAAAAGCAGTTGACACAGATGCCCATCAGTCTGGCCCATTAACTAAGGCCCAAAAGTGTGGTCTCGAGTCGCAACCGGACTCGCAAGCATGGTCTCGAGTCATGCTGTGTGTTGATCATGGATGGTTGCGAGTCGCAACTGGTGTCGCAACCGTGGTCTCGGTTCGTCATGCTGAGGTCTCGAGTCGCAACTGGACTCGTAACCTGCGGTCTCGGCTTGTCCTGTTATGGTTGCGAGTCGCAACCGCGTGGTCTCGAGTCATCACGCTGTGGTTGCGAGTCGCAACGGGTGATTGCGAGTCGGTAAGCTGTCGTTTTCAAGTTCACGTGTTGATGCAGGTGTATCAGTCCATTAGTACAATATAATCAGGCCCAAATCCGGAAATAACCAATAGAATTCCACTAACATATTTCCTAATCAGGTTATTAGTCAAAGATGGATCAAAATCACAAGGGTTTTCAATCTTCAACTATCATTCAAAGTGTTCTTCATACATTCAAAGCATATATTCAAGTTCTTCATAACATAAACAACACTTATTCACCCAAAATCATGAACAACCATCAAGATACAATTTTCTAGCATGCATCCTACTTGACAACCATATTTATTAGCCGATTTTTCTTAGTATAAACACCCAAACTTTTCGGATCAAACCCAAATGCAACCAATATCATCATTCACCTTTTTGTCATACCATGAACCCATTTTTAACCTCAAATATGTATAGTTCCACTCATAACAAGAAACATTCATGAACCGATTTCTTTTTCAAAACATTATGTAAAACTTAACAACTTAACATATTGTCACATAATCTCATCATACATTTATTCAAGCACAAACACATCATGAACATATTTGACACTTAAGCATTCAACAATATCCAACAAGAAATACTAACCGGTTGGTGAGGTGTGTGTGTGCCGATCCAAAGTTCCAAACCCGAGAGTCCTTGTGCTAACCGATTAGATCCGAGAGTCTTGGAGGTGTGTTTGTGTTCTTAAGGCTTAGAGAGAGAGAAGTAGGAGAGTGTGTGTGTTGTATTGTTCAACAAATGGCAAGAACTAACTAAGGGTAGTTTATATATAGGCTAGTTCCAAGTGTGCACCCTTAGTGGGTTTCGAGTGGGGTTTACGGCCCAAAGGCCCAACCGGCCAAAGGTTCTCGGCCCAAGGCCCAAAACCGATTACTAGTCACTCGAGACCTCATGGTCTCGAGTCGGGTTCCTTGTTGTTTCGTGTCGGGTTCTCGGTTCACATATAACACGTACACATATATATACAATACACACGTAACAAAGCACTTATCACATAAAAAGGTTCACGTTATCATTTTAACTAGTCACATAACGTACAAGCAAGTTACAACGAAAGGTTCTAAATTTCGAGTTGTCACATCATCCCCAAGTTGAAAGAAATTTCGTCCCGAAATTTGATGGCACTCACTGAGGAAGCTAGTTAAGTTGCATGGTTTTCCCGGTTTTCCTGGGGTGTCACAAAGTCTTAAGTCACCAATTGAAATCATTTTAGTTTTCAAAATTAACTCACAAACAACCTCATTTAAAATCTCTCGATCCATTACCCAGCTAATCACATTTGAACATCATTTTACATAGTGCTTTACAACATAACAATAACCATCAGCAACTTTTAAGTATAATCATCCGATTTGTTTAAATCATAAATCTTGTGTGAGAATCATCAATTATCAACAAGGTATCATCCTATCTCTAAATTAATTCAAGATGACTTCTCATTATCCTCTTTATACTATATCAGCAACAGCTAGCGGCTATCCTCAAAAGCATAGAAACACAAAATGCATACCTGCTGCTCGGGTTCTTGACGTCACTGTCATCATCGCCGGTGCTGGTTCATCGGGTTCGTGTCGTTACCTGAACTGAACTACCAATGCCAAATTCGCTGCCAATCCAACCACCACAGTGCCGCCGCCTGTGGTGGTGCTGTTGCCGTTGCTTATCTTGTGCCGCCACCAAATGGTGGTCGTCGGCCATCGTTTAACAGAAAAAGAATGAGGGGTGAGCAAGATAGGAGAGAGGCGGGAATGGTTAGCTCGATGGTGGTGGTGGGTGTGGTTCACCGAGGATGCTGCGCCGTAAGTGGAGAGAAGTACAGGGGTGTGTCGGACATAACCAAAGGAAAGGTTTCAAGGGTGTGGGTGTCTAGCCGGACAGAAGAAGGGGCGCCGGAATCACGGCGCCGGAATCACGGCTCCGGTCACCAGGAATTTGAACGAGAGTGGGCATGGGGAGTGCGGCTGGTGTTTGCTTATTAGGGTTTTTTTTTTGAAAAACCATGAGGGTGATTGCTTATAATGAACTTATATAGTGTAGGGTTTAGATGAGTGGGTTGGGTTGGGCTTGTGCGCATAGATCCGATTAATCTAACGAACTAGCCCGTTTAATTGATAGTTAAATTTAACGGAAATTATATATATATATATATATATATATATATATATATATATATATATATATATATATATATATATATATATATATATATATATATAGTGAATATGTTCGGCTCGGGTTAGTTGTTAAATGATTGGTTCCTCTTGTCGCGCGTCATTATTATTTAATAAATAATAATAATAATACTAATATTAATAGCGATAATAAATGAATAATAGTGAACACGAGCATTAACAAAATGCTCGTTTCTCGGCGGTCAGGATCAAGGGTTCGAGTTGTCACATTCTCCCCATGTTACAGGAATTTCGTCCTCGAAATTTAAGCAAAAGTCACACGATTTTGTTAATAACCTTATTGTTATATCTAATTACACGTAGTCCACGCAAGTTCACAAGAACATCTAAGCCACATAGCACATAATATCACACAGCGCGTGAAATCACAGAGCATTAGATTTACAAAGTCGTACGTATCTCACACAATACGGATTTTCACAAACTTAACTATAACATCCAAGGAACGTACAGGAAAACCCGAAGTGTCACATTATCCCCAAGTTTCAGAAATTTCGTCCCGAAATTTAGCGCGCAGCCACTGACAAGCTAGTGTGTTTAAACATTTTCGTAGGGCGTTACATCACCCCCTGTTGGTTTGGAATTTCTTCCCGAAATTTAGTGGTAGCCTTAGTGCTGGAAGTAATGTTTGTAAACAACTGGGATACATGCGCATCAGCTGGTTTTCCCGTTCCCAGGTAAACTCTGGGCCACAGCGTGAGTTACAACGAACTCGTTCTGTTGGTTACAATACGCTCGAGGGTTTTGATTTCTTGATCCTTGATCTCAACCGGTTTCTTAACGAAGCGTAGTTTGTTGCTGATCACGAGTTCTTGAAAAGGAATTAACGAATGTTTCATCTGACAGACACTTCTTCAGATTAGGCACGTGAAAGACGTTGTGTACCGCACTCGGCTCTTCAGGCAGGTTTAGTCTATAACAACCTTACCGATCCTCTTGGTAAATTTCGAACGGTCCAACATATCGTGGGTTAAGTTTGCCCTGTTTGTCAAAACGTACCACACCCTTCCAGGGTGAAACTTTAAGTAGAACCCAGTCTCCGACTCGGAGTTCTAGAGGTTTCCTACGCTTATCCGCGTAACCTTTCTGACGGTCCTGAGCTACCGCCATGCGTTGTCTGTTCTGGGCAATCCTGCCCGTTGTGTCAAGTGCAAGTTCTGGGCCGGTAATTTGGCTTCCGCCCAACACAGAGGTGACCGGCATCTGCGTCCGTGCAATGCCACAATTGATGCTGCCTGAATGCCAATGCGGTAGCAGTGGTTGGAAGAGATTCTTCAAAGGGAAGTGTCACTCGCGTCCAAGGACGATAATACATGTTCTCAGCATGCGTTGGAGTGTTTGGATGGTGCGTTTGGCCTGACCATCTGTTTGCAGGCGGTAAGGGTGCTCATGCCTAACTGTGAGCCAAAGGTTTTTGTATTCAGTCTGAGACGAATCGGATACAGAACGTGGGTTTCGATCAAAAGTGATAGAACTTGGCACTCTGTGCCCCCACAGCTACTTCTATTAAGTAGATGGTTGTAGGTTCGGAAACTTATCGGTTTCTTTGGTTGCGTGGCGTTACTAGCAGACATTTCACCAATGCCTTGGATAGGATAAGATAAGATAGAAGCACTTCATAGATTATCTTCCAATTACTGGAGTTGCGGATCGCTGAGTATCTCTCTAAAGCCAGATGATGCTCTTTGGAGTCAAAGATCGTGAGGGGTTGCGTATACGGTCGAGAAATGCGGGCGTTGCGGCGTATAAAAGTCGTGTGGGAAACTTAACGCAAGCGGTTGAGTTGTAGAGGTGCCAGGGTAGCACAGAGGAGTCGTTCGGACTACCTCGGGTTTTCGGAGTAGGTTCAGATGTCGTCAAAAGAAACAAGCGTCAAATTTTTGACAGGATAGAATAAATTAAGGTGTCGTGACTAAGCGTTAGTCGTGTCAAATTCGAAGAGCAATGCTTGTGGTACCTTTACCCCCGGGGTACCCTTGGCTCGTTGCTCCAACGAGTAACATTCGTAGGAGTAATTTAATTCGTTCAGACAGAGATTTGTGCAGAGTAGAGTAGGACAAGGATCATGGAATCTGTGAATCACAACACGGGTAGCGAGATAATGCAAGAAGGGTAGTCATAGCTGATGTGTTCAACTTGAGACAGAACATGAAGGCTTTGGGATCGGCAATAGGGGTTTATCTGACGTTGATGAGATAGCTGGTCGTACGCAAGTTATGGGTGTAAAAGAACAAGGAATGTCGTTTACTGGAAGGGGGGGGGTGTTTCGTTGATTTGGTTAGCACAAAAGAAGTAACTAGCGAGGGATGGTCGTCGTGCGGGTCTGTAGGTTTCAGGGTCTACTGAGGCGTCTGGCAGGATGTGATTCCTCAAATCGGTAAGAAACCAAGTTCGAGCGGTTTGTTCTAAGTCGCGCGAATAAGTTTGGAGTAGTGTTCGCGTCGTCGAGGGGGGGGGGTTTCGATTGTGAAATAGCAAAAACAGGTTTCCGAGAAAGTACGATTGAAGTAACACGCTGCTAAACTTCAAGGGCTAAAGAGTTTGTCGACTAAAGGTCGAGGTTGTTGGATTCGCCAACTGATGAGAGATCTGGTCAAGGTTTCTATACGAAGAAACGTGAATGTCGTGATAAAGAAACGATAGAAATGAGGATACCGTCTTAAGCATTAAATGTTGATTCTTAGGGAGGCTCGCGAAAGGATTCACAAAATCAGAAAGGTCGTCAAAGAATAATGATTCTGGCAAATGAAGGATAAGGTAAACATCTAGGTCGCCGTACTCGTCGGTGGGTTGCCTAGCTCGTATCTTCGTTTTGCCATGCCTTCAATTACACCGGTTCGTAAGAAAGATATCAATTTGTTGGATTTTGAGGCGTGCTAAGGTATAAGCTTAACTTGAGCAAGGATTAACCATATAACGAGGAATTAGGAGGAAATAGCTTCGTGGTCGATGGAGAGGTAATGCGATTGCTGGCACCACAATGAGAAGCATACACCACCCAGGTTTTACGTGTTGAAGACGTGCAAACAAAAACCCGAAAAGTGTAGACTTACTAGAACGCTTCGAGGATCCAGGTGATCAGTCGTGTGAGGGAACAAGTCTCACCACTTAAATTGGGAAAAGAAATACGCAAGTAAAAAGAATACGAATGGCGTCGTCGCTTCTTCTAATATCTCATGATATAAGGGTGGCTCCCCTTTGGCGATTCGTTCTCGTAACTTCTCTATGTGTTTCGTAACAGGCCTCTCCTAAGCAAGTATATCGAGCAATCGTTCACCGCGCCAATTCGTTCCAATCCAGGGGTGATACCAGGACGTACATGGATGAGGGCTTGGAATAACTTGTTCCTTACCCTTAGCGTATCATGGTTTCGAACCAGGTTTAGGAGGACTCGCTCCTGTTTAACACGTAACAAGCTAGCCTAGCCTTCGTATGATCCACTGGATTAAATACTAAATGTACGCACATATATGCCAATTATACACATACACACATGCGTGTTCACACACATAAGTTATGCACAAGTAAATGTCGTTAGCCTACCATTACCAGGTGAGCATCTGAGGTTGACGAACCTTGCAATCCGGAGTGTGGTGTAGTTGTAGTTTCCATTAAAGAACGGTTATAGTCTGGTTTTCTTATAAAACATTTTTATTTCCCAAACCAAAATATTTTATATTTAAAACCTAGTTCGCTATAACCAATGGCTCTGATACCAATCTGTCACACCCTCAAAATCCACATGCGGAGTATTACCGCGAGGCGTGTGACGACCAGGATCTTAGCCACTAATTATTTTGAACAGATTAGTTATTGATATAAAAATTAGCATAATTAGTGACCTAATTTAAATTTTTCAAAACATAGTTTAAGTTTACAGCGGAAAGGGGAAGAAAGCGCATCTTAATTGAAACCACAAGTTTATTAACATGTTACTTACGAACCACGCACTCCATCCGGTTGCAACGTCCGTCCAAAGCTGTATCGAGCAACCTGCAAAGCATGCAGTAGAGTGTCAACATAACGTTGGCGAGTTCACGTGTTTGCAGTTTTCCAGTTTTAATTCCAAAAACTTGTTTTAACCAGTTAATTTACCCGTTTATACATGCCATGGGGAGCTACCCCATAAGTAAGCGACTAAACTGTTTTTCCAATACCGAACACTAGGTAACCGTTTGCGTTTCCGCAGGATGCCCCGATGTCAATGTTCTATCATCATTGACGGATGCCTGAGTACATTAGTTCACGACCGATCCCATACCATGGCACGGTGTGAGGTTGGTAAGACCTAAATAGCGCTATCAACTAATAACCCGTTCGCCTGGCCCCGGCGACTAATCGGTATTATGTAGTAGGGACTTAAGTGATAGAGTTTCGTTTAGTGTTGCTCGTTGCATTTCCGTATAAACAGTAATTAACTAAAGTTCCCAGTAACAAGGGAAGAGAAGTAAGTTTGTATCCCTCACCGGGGATAATGTTGTTACCCGTATCCCACACAAGGAGATAGAAATACCGCATCCCTCATAAGGAGATAGTAAGCAATTCCAAACCAGGAAGAGTTGTTTCGTTCCGTTTCCCAACCACCGGGAATGCATGCTTTAAGTAAAAAGTAGTGAACTCACCTTTGCTTTGCTCGGTAGATAAAGCACTTGTCCTAAGTTGGTCAACCATACCCTATTATGGTTACCACTTGTTAGGACCGTTTGTAAATGAATCGCGTATTTCGTACATGTATCAAGTAATCACGTATTTCACATTTGTCACATAGTCCAAAAGCAGTGTACAAAGAATACTCATCATGTATTTTGTACCACAAATAAGTTTACACGTATAGGTTTGCACAAAAGATTCTAGCAGGTAACTCATGGTTATAATTTATTGTGTGACCAAAACACTTAGGTGTATGTATATTCAATTAGTGTGTGACCATGACTTAGTACTTAAGTGTACGGATGAAATATAGTCTAAGAGTACAATCCAAACAATGTGCGACCCATCTAGAGATTTTGGATGTTCACGGCTCATGTGGCCCAACTGGTCTAGGGAAGCCCAAGCAATTGAAGTCCAACAGTGGACTCACACAACCAACATCCTAATTGTGCGGTTTCTAAATAAAATGGTGTGCGACTAAATCGGTTGTCATGGACTCTTACCAAGTGTGCGGCCCCTACTGGGCTTGTGTAGCCCAAGGCAGTGAAGTCCAAAAGTAACAAAGGGGTTTTGTATTCAGTGTGCGCTTGGGTAATATTTATGCAATCAAAACATAATGTATGTAACAAGTGGTGGGGCCGGACATAGTTGTGCGACCACGTGTTGTTGTACGGTAATGACACAATCATTTCACATTTTCAATTCAACGAAAAGAAGTAAAATATTAATAATCATTCCATCATTCATCCTTAAAATATCACAGCATCTTTCCCCCCTTTAATAATTCTAACATGTATTCCTAGGATGCTATGCCATGTTGTACCCTAAGCTTAGCTACTTGTACCCACCATGAAAATTCAGCTTCATATTTGCACACAACAGTACCTATGGCCAAGTCTTAAGTCACCAATTGAAATCATTTTAGTTTTCAAAATTAACTCACAAACAACCTCATTTAAAATCTCTCGATCCATTACCCAGCTAATCACATTTGAACATCATTTTACATAGTGCTTTACAACATAACAATAACCATCAGCAACTTTTAAGTATAATCATCCGATTTGTTTAAATCATAAATCTTGTGTGAGAATCATCAATTATCAACAAGGTATCATCCTATCTCTAAATTAATTCAAGATGACTTCTCATTATCCTCTTTATACTATATCAGCAACAGCTAGCGGCTATCCTCAAAAGCATAGAAACACAAAATGCATACCTGCTGCTCGGGTTCTTGACGTCACTGTCATCATCGCCGGTGCTGGTTCATCGGGTTCGTGTCGTTACCTGAACTGAACTACCAATGCCAAATTCGCTGCCAATCCAACCACCACAGTGCCGCCGCCTGTGGTGGTGCTGTTGCCGTTGCTTATCTTGTGCCGCCACCAAATGGTGGTCGTCGGCCATCGTTTAACAGAAAAAGAATGAGGGGTGAGCAAGATAGGAGAGAGGCGGGAATGGTTAGCTCGATGGTGGTGGTGGGTGTGGTTCACCGAGGATGCTGCGCCGTAAGTGGAGAGAAGTACAGGGGTGTGTCGGACATAACCAAAGGAAAGGTTTCAAGGGTGTGGGTGTCTAGCCGGACAGAAGAAGGGGCGCCGGAATCACGGCGCCGGAATCACGGCTCCGGTCACCAGGAATTTGAACGAGAGTGGGCATGGGGAGTGCGGCTGGTGTTTGCTTATTAGGGTTTTTTTTTTTGAAAAACCATGAGGGTGATTGCTTATAATGAACTTATATAGTGTAGGGTTTAGATGAGTGGGTTGGGTTGGGCTTGTGCGCATAGATCCGATTAATCTAACGAACTAGCCCGTTTAATTGATAGTTAAATTTAACGGAAATTATATATATATATATATATATATATATATATATAGTGAATATGTTCGGCTCGGGTTAGTTGTTAAATGATTGGTTCCTCTTGTCGCGCGTCATTATTATTTAATAAATAATAATAATAATACTAATATTAATAGCGATAATAAATGAATAATAGTGAACACGAGCATTAACAAAATGCTCGTTTCTCGGCGGTCAGGATCAAGGGTTCGAGTTGTCACAGAAACAAACAATACGCTGGACAAGGTTATACCATATGTCGAGCAGGTTATAAAAGGGCAAATTTCATGGATAAAATCAAGTATTGTGAAAAGTAGCAGTCATGCCATGGATCACCACAACAAACAAATTTTTGTTTTGTTACGAAAGAAGATTTCTCATGCATGTCTGGATCTTTTAGTTGATGAAATGAAAAAGATATAGAACTTGCAAGGTGCTAACACTACTAGCAACTATCGTTTGTCCACCAGCTTAGTTTGTCGTATGTATATCGGTTGTTACAATATATAAAGATAGGTAACATATCCTTGCACACACTACTAGCAACTATCGTTTGTCCACCAGCTTAGTTTGTCATATGTATATCGGTTGTTACAATATATAAAGATAGGTAATATATCCTTGCACACACGACGTCTTCTCTTATAGTATTTCATTACACCATGATTAACACGTTCGCAATTGTTTATCGTTTCAATTTAGGTAACAAATTCCACTAGGGTTGATAGACCTCTTTTGGAGAAAGCTAGATATGGAGCCTTTAAAAGCCAACGGTGAGGATGATGTTGATGTAAACAACGAACTTGAATTAGTTAAACAAAAGATACTTAACTAGCCAAATTTGGTGAAAAAGAGTCTCATTGCCAAGATATAAAAGGTTATTAATCCGCTCAAGACAATTTTCAAAGATCTACTTATACAGAAAGCCCTCGTGGACGTCTAAGAAGAATCCTATTAGTACGTGTATCGAAAAACAGGGTTCCATACAACACAAGAAGAATCATGTCAAGATGGGTATCGGCAAACAGGGTTCTTGACTGCATAAGAAGATTCCAATCAGGCCCCTGTGAGGCATAGCACATTCATTGAGTCCGACAATTTTGGTATATGGGCACCCACATTCATCAACGAGCTATTGAAACGCCCAATAGAAATGATTACGGTTTCACCTTTCATGCATGTTAAGCATCTCAACATATTTAACCATTACAAGAGATTCATTCCCCATGTGTTTTATCCGTATATCACACATGTACAAGATGTCCAACAAGATGGGAACCATGATTGATTTATAGTTGTGGATTTATCGTTTTAGGAGAATTAGTGGCCCTTCATCCAACAAGAACTTTTAGGTGAGTGAAACCGACACCATGATTTATATAAAAACATTAACGAAGAAGCTAATGTAGAAGTTTGACAATTCCTAGATTGGTACCGGATTAAATAGGCACCAATGTTAAAGTGGTTGCAAATGCCTTATGCGGGAATCATGATATATAAATTGTCATGGCCCCCGACCCGGTTTGACCCGTTTCAGGAGCCGCGGGACAGAAACCCGTGGTATTTATATTTTACAGCGGAAGTCTAGCAAGATCGTTTAAACTTGAAAATGCCCGATTATTATTTTATTTCATAATTCGGGATAAATCCCGTAATTTACAATAGAGGAATTTCACAAGGAATTCCCTGATTTTTACAAAACATGTTTATTTCTTTATTTGAGCCACTACTTCAAGCTTGTGAGTGCTCCGTAGCACTTTTCCTTGATTCACAGTAGATCACCTGAAACATGTTTTAAAAATATTTTGTCAGCGGGGAAATACTGGTGAGTCACTCCATTTGATGAAATGACACATAGCTATAAATTACAGCATAAGAGCGATTACAATGGCTTCTATCTTATTTTTATCTGGCGCCGTGTCACCTCCTGGTGACGATGGTCATACCACTATTGGGTCCTTTCATCCAAGTAGTGATGATTATCACCGTTAGGATTTATTAGCCTAACCTTGACAAATTAGTAATGTGCACAATACCCCACTAGCGAGTGATTCAAGATAACCACGACTTAATCCCTGTAATTATAACTTTTGAAAATAATTTGGAGTATTATAAAACATAATTGATAAAAAGAGAATGACTCACATTGCAGATTTAAACGGGCAGAGTTTAGCCTACTGATAAGCCTGATTAACCTAATTCAAATAACAATGCACATGAAACTGGGTTAGTAACTAATACAGCATTTACGATAACTCACGAGATGAACACCCTCACAACGAATGACAAAGTGCAACACTTAAACATCCATCGAATTCACGACGAATGACAAAGTATAGCCCTAATGTGGGCAGCACTTAAACATCCATTGGACCAGTTTCAATTTATTCGACATTGAATCGTAGCAGCGATCGAGTTATTACCCTGTTGTCGCGGCAGCGTTTCGTGATCGTGTGTGTTTTTATAGTAAATGGACGATATCTCAGTGTACAGAACGAATTTTTACGTCGAACCAACGCCAAAACTCAAGTGCCACACCCCTCTATATATACTTGGAAAAGGGCGCGTCCGCGTGGCGTGAGAGGTGCCTCTCTACCATAGGGTAGCCCCGTGTGTTTGTAGCCTGGGTGAGTCGACAGAACGAGAAGTTTCGATTCCTATCAAAAACTGTCGAGATAATACTAACTAGGGTTTACCCCCTGAGTTTTAGGGGCTCGGATCCTGATTCCGATTGTTTTGAAAATTTTAGGGTTTATGCAGCATTACTTGGGGGTCTCAATTAGGGTTTCCTTTTGAACAAAATAAAATAATAAATAATAATTTTGGTGAGAGTTGTTACATCCTCCCCACCTTAATAAAAATCTCTTCCTCGAGATTTAGTGGAATAGATGAGGATATTTCCGTTTCATTTCTGATTCTAGTTCCCAAGTGTACTCTGATCCTCTCTTTGAATCCCACTTGAGTTTGACTAGTACTAGTCGCTTGTGCTTGAGAACTTGACTTTTCTGTCCTCTGTCTGCAGTGGTTTCTCCACAAATTTCAGCTTTTCATTTACCTCTACATCTTGAAGAGGTACTACTAGGGATTCGTCAGATAGACATTTCTTGAGGTTGGATATATGAAACACATTAGGTACCCCAGCTAGCTCTTCTGGTAGTTGTAGACGGTAGGCGACTGGTCCTATTTGCTGGATTATTGGGAATGGTCCTATGTATCTTGGACTTAGTTTCCCTTTCTTTCCGAACCGTACTACTCCTTTCCAAGGAGAAACTTTCAAGAGTACCTTGTCACCGACTTGGAATTCTAGTGGTTTACGTCGATTGTCTGCATAACTTTTTTGGCGATCTCGAGCCTTTATGAGTCTTTCCTTGATTTACGTTATCTTGTCAGTGGTTTCTTGTACTATTTCAGGACCTGATAATTGACTTTCTCCGATTTCTGCCCAACAAACTGGAGTTCTACACTTTCGTCCATACAATGCTTCGAACGGGGCAGCTTCAATGCTTGCATGATAACTATTGTTATAGGAGAACTCAATTAAGGGTAGGTGGTCATCCCAGTTTCCACTAAAATCTGTCACACATGCTCTGAGCATGTCTTCCAGGGTTTGGATCGTCCTTTCACTTTGTCCGTCTGTTTGAGGATGATAAGCTGTACTTAAATTTAATCGCGTCCCCATGGCTTCTTGGAAACTTGTCCAGAAATGTGAAGTGAAACGACTATCTCTATCTGATACAATGGAGAGTGGAACTCCATGTAGGGATACTACTTCATCTACGTATAGTTTTGCTAACATTTCCATGCTAAAGGTTTCCATCATGGGTAGAAAATGAGCTGATTTGGTTAATCGATCCACAATTACCCAAATCGCGTCATTACCTTTTCTGGTTTTGGGTAACTTAGTAACAAAATCCATGGTTATTAATTCCCATTTCCAAACAGGCATTTCTAATTGTTGGAGGAACCCTGAAGGTTTCTGGTGTTCTGCCTTAACTTGTGAACAAGTAAGACACTTAGATACATACTAGCTATGTCTTTTTTCATTCCTATCCACCAGAAATTATTTCTTAAATCTTGGTACATCTTATTGTTTCCTGGATGCATGGTACACCTAGATTTATGGGCTTCCTCTAAAATCTTATTTCTTAAATCTCCCTGCTTAGGTACCCAAATTCTTTTCTTGTGGAATCTCCAAATTCCATCCGCTCCTTGCTCTAATTCCTTTATTATCCCTTTCATTCCTTCAGCATCATCCTTAATTGCTGTTACTTGAACATTCTTCAGTTGTAACATTAAATCTAACTGTAGATTTAATCTAAGAGCACGAACTCGCTTTTGCTTTTCATGATACTTACGGCTTAAGGCATCTGCAACTACATTTGCCTTTCCTTCGTGATATTGAATATCACAATCGTAGTCACTTAGGATTTCCATCCATCTTCTTTGCCTCATGTTTAATTCTTTTTGCCCAAATATGTTCCTTAAGCTTTTATGATCTGTATAAACAGTAAACTTACTTCCATACAGATAATGCCTCCAAATCTTAAGGGCAAAAATTATCGCTCCTAATTCTAAGTCGTGAGTTGTATAGTTTTCTTCGTGCGTTTTCAATTGCCTTGAGGCATACGCAATTACTTTTTTGCGTTGCATTAACACACATCCTAACCCTAGCTTAGAAGTATCGCAGTAGATTTCAAAATCTTTTGTTCCTTCTGGTAATGCTAGAATTGGGGCGTTTGTTAATTTTTGCTTTAAAATCCTAAAAGCCTCCTCCTGCCTGGGTCCCCATTCAAACTTTACGGCTTTACAGGTTAGCTTAGTTAATGGTACAGCTATCTTAGAGAAATCCTTAATAAAGCGTCTATAGTATCCGGCTAACCCTAGAAAACTTCTAACTTCCATAGCTGATTGGGGGACCTTCCATTTGGTGATTGCTTCTATTTTGGAGGGATCTAAGTGAATACCTTTGTGATTCACCATGTGTCCTAAAAATTGCACCTCCTGGAGCCAAAATTCACACTTCAAGAATTTGGCGTAAAGCTTCTCCATTCTTAACAAAGTTAAAAGTGCATGCAAATGTGCACAATGCTCGTCCTGACTTTTGGAATAAATAAGTATATCGTCAATGAAGACAATTACGAATTTATCCAAATATGGTTTACAGATCCTATTCATCATGTCCATAAATGCTGCCGGAGCATTTGTCAGTCCGAAGGGCATGACTGTAAACTCGTAGTGACCATACCTTGTTCTGAAAGCAGTTTTAGGTATGTCTTCCTCTTGTACCTTCAATTGATGATATCCGGAGCGCAAATCTACCTTAGAAAAATATCTAGCTCCTTGAAGTTGATCGAAAAGATCATTAATCCTAGGCAATGGGTATCGATTCTTAATTGTAACTTTATTTAATTCCCGATAATCAATACACATTCTCATCGAACCATCTTTCTTTTTCACAAACAACAATGGAGCTCCCCATGGAGAGGAACTAGGTTGTATAAATCCTTTGCTTCGTAATTCATCTAACTGCTTCTTTAATTCTAGCATTTCAGTGGGTGCTAACCGATAAGGTGCCTTGGCTATCGGTGTAGTTCCAAGAATGAGATGAATTCTAAATTCTACCTCCCTATCTGGCGGTAATCCTGGTAGCTCTTCTTGGAATATATCCGAGTATTCTGATACTACAGGAATTTCCTTGAGTTCCTTACCCTTAGTGCTAATGATTATCGAAATCATATACACTATTCCTTTCTTTCGTTCATAACTAGCAACTTTCATTACTGAAATGAACTTCATGGGTTTTCGTGGCTTATTTCCTGTAACCATGATTACTTCTCCGGTGGGTGCATGAATTTCTACAGAGTTCTTATCACAAAGGATTCGAGCATGGTTGGCTACTAACCAATCCATTCCTAACACCGCATCGAATCCGGCTAAATTCATGGGTAATAGGTTTGCAGAAAATTTATGACCTGAAAGCTCTATATTTGCTTTCTGCAAAACCATATCTATGTTAACAGTATTCCCATCTGCCGTTTCTACTGTAAAAACTTGCCTAACTTTGGTTAAAGGTAGCCTTAGAGCTTGGCAGAACGAAGTATTTATAAAACTTTGGTTTGCACCAGAGTTAAACAATACTTTAGCATAAACGTTGTGAACTAGGAACGTACCGGCTATGACGTCAGGAATCAGTTCGGCTTCCTGCGTAGTCAACTGAAAGGCTCTTGCATTCTTCTTGGTAGTTCCTTCTGCAGGTTTAGCCTTATTGTCAGCTGGTTTAACCAGTTTAGGCTAGTCTGGTCTAAAATGCCCAGCTTCACCATAGTTGAAGCAGATTGTCGATTTCTTCCTCCTGCAATCTTCTTCTTGATGCCCTGGAATTTTGCAGAAATTGCAATATCCTTTGCATTTTCCAAAATGCTTTCTTTTGCAGGCATTGCAAAATGGAACAGTGGAGGATTTCCCAGCTCCTCTTTTCCTGAAGTTGTTACTAGCATTACCCCCTCGGTATCCTTGGGTAATTTTCTGAGCCAAGTCCTTCTTTCTATTTTCTTCTCGCATGCGTACCAGTTCATCTATCAAGGTATTGGCTAATTCCACTGCATCATTAATTGTGCGGGGTCTGGCAGCTTTAACGATATTACGGATCTCGCTAATCAAACCCCAAATGTAGCGAGAAATAAGTACTGGCTCTGGCGAAGCCAGAGTTGGCACAATTCTGGCATACTCGAAAAATTTCGAAGTATAACCTCGACTGTTAACATCCACCATTCGGTGGCTCAGGAACTTGTTTGCCATTTGTTCCTTATGATATTCGGGACAAAATTTTCTTTCCACCATTTGTCAGAATTCTTCCCAATTCATAGCATAGGCCAAGTCACTTCCCTTGGCTTGCAGGACTGTATTCCACCATTCTAACGCTTCTTCCTTAAAAAAGGTGAGAAGCGTACATGACCTTATCTTCCTCCACACATTTACTTATTTTAATTACTGCTTCAGTTTTCTCTAACCAATGCAGTGCGGCGGTCGCCCCTTCAGTGCCTGCAAATTTAGCTGCTTTGCAGGCAAGAAATTCCTTGTAAGTGCAACCAGGTGTTGCAGCATTCATTCTTTTATATACTGGGGCTTGAATCCCGTTATCATTGTTACCATCTCCATTAATACTATTACTGGAATTATCGTCGCGCGTACGTTTACTGGGTTGAGCTTGCGAAGGCTCAACAGGACTTTTTACTGCAACGACGATTGCCGGAATAGCATTAACTATTCCCTGAGCGACAATGTTTTCCATATCTTGCCGGCTTAGAAAATGATCCTTGTTATTGTGTTCCGATTGATTAACTTCATTAACTGGTTCATTCACAGCGTGTTCCATCTGAAGGTTTATCAATCACAGGCTAATATTTAGTACAAACATTTTAGTACAACTATACAACCAAAATCTATTTAAAAATAGCAATTATTGCGACCTTATATATATATAGGGGACCGCTAGAATGAGAACCAACTCGAGTTGTAAGAACCGCGAGAACCACACCGTACGGGGCGAGGTGGACCAATTTTTTTTTTCAAAAACGTAGATGCATGTATTATAAACACATTCGTAAAAAAAATTTTTAAAAAAAATGTCGTGCGTGTAGTTTTTTACACCACAAATTTGTGGTGTAAAAAACTACACGCACGACATTTTTTTTAAAATTTTTTTTACGAATGTGTTTATAATACATGCATCTACGTTTTTGAAAAAAAAAAATTGGTCCACCTCGCCCCGGATCAAGTAGTTCTCGCGGTTCTTACAACTCGAGGTGGTTCTCATTCTAGCGGCCCCCTATATATATATATATATATATATATATATATAGGGGATGGTTCAAATGAAAACCACTTTTAACGCGAAAACTCGAAAACTAACTAAAAAAAGCCTAAAAAACACACAAAAAATTTTTTTTTTTTTTTTTCAATTTTTTTAATAAAAATCGCTAGTTTTTATATATAAAAAAAAAACTTTTTTTCAAAAAAAAAAAAAAAAAAAAAAATTTGTGTAGTGCACATGTGTAATAATACACATGTGTAGTACACAGACACATGTGCAGTATTACACATGTGCACTACACAAAAAAAATTTTTTTTTTTTTTTTTTTTTGAAATTTTTTTTTTTTTTAATAAAAAAACCTGCGAAAATTTGATTGAAAAAAAAAATTTTTAAAAAAAAAAATTTTTTGCATGTTTTTTTGGCTTTTTTTAATTAGTTTTCGAGTTTTCGCGTTAACTAGTGGTTTTCATTTGAACCTTCCCCTATATATATATATATATATATATATTTATATATAGGGGAAGGTTCAAATGAAAACCACTAGTTAACGCGAAAACTCGAAAACTAATTAAAAAAAGCCAAATTGTATGTTTTTTTGGCTTTTTTTAATTAGTGTTTGAGTTTTCACAATAAAAAGTGGTTTTCATTTAAACCTTCCCCTTATATATATATATATATATATATATATATATATATATATATATATATATATATATATATATATGTCTATTACAACTTACAACTGAAATTCGAAATATACTATTTTAATTTAGCTAGGAATATTATGCTCGGCATTTATTCTATCTTTTCTTATTAAGTTGTTTATCTAACTTCCTTGGTCGGTCTAGGTTTGGCAGTTTATCTTAATTAAGAATCAAGATTTACTACTGTAGTAGCTAAAATATAGAGATCTGCCCATTTTTCATCCAATTCATCTTCCCAAGGCGGGTTTTTGCCTATCTCCTGAGTTTCTTTATTAATTATCACTTCTTTGGATTGTGACGTCCCTATTTTCTCTTGACTTTTTCTAATAACCCAACTTCTTTTCTTAGCAGTAAGTGGGTTCTCAAACTGTGTCTTACGAACAAATATTCCTTCCTTGGTATTTACTGAGTATTTTGAGGAATTTGATTGAGACGAGGTTCCCTTATCCTTTTGTGCATTATCTAGTTGACGATAAATGTCCGAAATTCTTTGCTTACCCATACTGTAAATTAACAAATAGTTAAATAACACAAAAACACACATAATCACACTAACATGTATAGCCAAAATTGTCGACCTTGCGACTATTAGATTTATATATTATATTATGCGTCCGTACACACCCGTTATCTTACAAAGTTTTATTTTTAAGTTATTTTACAGGATTATATTTTTACTACTACTATTATTATTATACAACTACAACCACACAGTTACACCATCCCCGATAACTGGCACTTCAGTAACGACGTTCCCTCTCGTCGTACTTCCAGGAGATCTGTTCTCCCACTACCCGAATCCTATTTCCAGCATCCACCAGCTCCTCGCCGTAGTGGCGGAGTTCAGCCAAATTTTCATTGCTCATTGGTGGGTTCGGTGCAGGCTCTGGGTCGAACTGAGGGAAAAAGGTATTAGGGCTATTCATAAGGTTCTGAAATTGCCAGTCGGTAGTCCACCATTCTTCCAGTGCTCCTGGTAGAGGTCTAGGGTGAACAATGGGATCTGGAATGGCAGGTTCTAGGTTAACGGGAAGTAGGGCTTCAGCTGGGTAGTTAAGGAGGTTTTCATTGGCAAGTCCGATGAGGTCGCTAAGTGCTAACTTATGATCCAATTCCTCCCATGAGGGCATTTCTTGGCCTTGCCTGGAACTTTCCCCAGTCTCTATTCCTTTTCCCTTGTCTTTTGGATCCTCCGTCTTGGCAACTTTCTGTGTTGCTGGTTTCTTCCTACGTACACGCCTCCAACCAACAAACCTTCTTCTCCTTTTCACTACTTTTGGTTTCTCCTGTGGTTGGGCTTTGAACACCATAGGCTCTTCGATATCCGCCTGGTATCCAGTAACAGTACCAGTGGTATCCATATCTGTGCTATGGATAGTAATATTTTGAAGGGCTTCGGATAGTTCATTCATGCGGTTAGCACAGATGAAGACACACACAATCTTTAAGTTAAAATTTTGTAACTTAAATTTTTCACAGAATCACAGAATGGCAATCAGATAAATTAAGTATTTCTAAATACTTAATTGGCTTAAACCAGTGGCTCTGATACCACCTTTTTCGTTCACGGCCCCCGACCCGGTTTGACCCGTTTCAGGAGGCACGGGACAGAAACCCGTGGTATTTATGTTTACAGCGGAAGTCTAGCAGGATCGTTTAAACTTGAAAATGCCCGATTATTATTTTATTTCTTAATTCGGGATAAACCCCGTAATTTACAATAGAGGAATTTCACAAGGAATTCCCTGATTTTTACAAAACATGTTTATTTCTTTATTTGAGCCGCTACTTCAAGCTTGTGAGTGCTCCGTAGCACTTTTCCTTGATTCACAGTAGATCACTTGAAACATGTTTTAAAAATATTTTATCAGCGGGGAAATACTGGTGAGTCACTCTATTTGATGAAATGACACATAGCTATAAATTATAGCATAAGAGCGATTACAATGGCTTCTATCTTATTTTTATTTGGCGCCGTGTCACCTCCTGGTGACGATGGTCATACCACTATTGGGTCCGTTCACCCAAGTAGTGATGATTATCACTGTTAGGATTTATTAGCCTAACCGTGAGAAATTAGTAATGTGCACAACACTCCACTAGCCAGTGATTCAAGATAACCACGACTTAATCCCTGTAATTATAACTTTTGAAAATAATTTGGAGTATTGTAAAACATAATTGATAAAAAGAGAATGACTCACATTGCAGATTTAAACGGGCAGAGTTTAGCCTATTGATAAGCCTAATTAACCTAATTCAAATAACAATGCACACGAAACTGGGTTAGTAACTAATACAGCATTTACGATAACTCACGAGATGAACACCCTCACATCGAATTCACGACGAATGACAAAGTATAGCCCTAATGTGGGCAGCACTTAAACATAGGGCTGTAAACGAACCGAACGTTCAGCGAACAGTTCGTGAACCGTTCGGCGGGAAATTCGTTTATGTTCGTTCGTTTAATAAACGAACGAAAATGAACAAGAAATTCCGTTCGATTAGTTAAATGAACGAACATGAACAAAGGTCTCGTTCGTTCAATTGCGTTCGTGAACGTTCGGTAAGGTATTCGTGAACATTCATTCATTTGCATTCGTTTATGTTCGTATGTTCGTGTTTTAATTAAAGATTTTTATACTTTCATATATTTTATATATACTTTTTATACTATTAAACTTTTATTTATATCATTACCCTAACAATTAAACAAGGAAACCCTCTTTCACCTTGTTTATGCACCATTTCCCTTTCTTTTCTCATTATTTATATCGACGAATATCATCTACTTCCGTTCCACAATAAGGGATTCAAGTTCTAGTGCTACTCTCTGAGCCATCCACCTTTATCATTCGTCGCGTTCGCCAAATTTATTTGTGTTCGCTTGTGTTCGTAAACCGTTCGTGAACACGCTCATTTCCTTAATGAACGACCACGAACATAAAATCTCGTTCGGTAAGTGTTCATGAACCGTTCGTGAACAAATTTATTTCCTTAACGAACGAACACGAACAAGGCCTCTTTCGTGTTCGTTCGGTTCGTTTATAGCCCTACTTAAACATCCATTGGATTGGTTTCAATCGATCGGACATTGAATCGTAGTAGCGATCGAGTTATTACCCTGTTGTCGCGGCAGCGTTTCGTGATCGTGTATGTTTTTATAGTAAATGGACGATATCTCAGTGTACAGAACGAATTTTTAAGTCGAACCAACGCCAAAACTCAAGTGCCACACCCCTCTATATATACCGAAAAAAGGGCGCGCCCGCATGGCGCGAGGGGTGCCTCCCAACCATAGGGTAGCCCCGTGTGTTTGTAGCCTGGGTGAGTCGACAGAACGAGAAAATTCGATTCCTATCAAAAACTGTCGAGATAATACTAACTAGGGTTTACCCCCCCCCCCCCCGAGTTTTAGGGGCCCTGATTCTGATCCTAATTCCGGTTGTTCTGAAAATTTTAGGGTTTATGCAGGATTACTTGGGAGTCTCAATTAGGGTTTCCTTTTGAAAAAAATAAAATAATAAATATTAATTTTAGTGAGAGTTGTTACGTAAATGACCGTAGGTGTGCTACGTTATTCATGTTAATTAACATATGGAATATCATGGTTCACTTACTAATTGACCGTGGGTGTGCTACGTTATTCCCCTTGTTTACAAAAGCCGAATATCACCTCCCCTATCAAACAGTTACAATTAATGTTTACGTTAATTAAAACCATTTTATCATGATTTGATTAGAGGGAGACTATCCAATCCCTACAACGTCTATTTATTGGAGGAAACAAGATTTCAAATAACATAAAGTTAGGCGATCATGTTTTATTGCCATATACAACGTTATAACCAGGTCGTAGACGGTTAGAAAACTCAAGATTATATCTTTATATGGATGTTGTAAATGTAGTTTTTGAATTTGTTAAATTGTATTTCTTTATTCTTTAATCGTTTAATCACACTCTAGATTTAATTGTTTGATCAAAGTCTTTTAATCATAATCGCTTAATTATAATCGTTTAATCGATATTGTTTGATAATAATCGTTTAGATCAAAAAATTTAGAAAAAAAATATTGAAGTAATTTAAAAAATTACATATATATGGGCTTTCAAACTCATTTTCTCAATAAAAATACAATCAAAATTGAAGAGTGGCCCGTATATTCTCTATATGACCCGTATAATACTTATACATGCCATATAGAACAGGAGAAAATATTATCTAACTTGTATAAGGTTAGTCAGAGTGTGCGAATAGGGCAAGACTTTATCAAACCTAAAACCGAGAGTAAATTACCTCTTCTCCATATTGTTCCTAAGTCCTAACTCTAGTCAAGTTTGTTAGGGTTTCAACAACCAATCAATGACAATTTTATACTTTTAGTCAATGATGCAATGGAACTTTGACACTTTATATTAACTAGATTCGTTGATCTCGCGCGTTGCGGCGAAACGAAGCAAATGACAATGTAAAACAGACGTTATTTGAAATTGAAGCATGTTTTTAGAGAGTCAAACTGTCAGAATCGGTTTAGTTTATCACCATACCGTTTTACGACACCAAATAAATACTCTATTTTGAATACAATTTCATTTTAACAAAACTTATACCGGAATGTAGAGGGAAATAATTAAATACAACGCGTACCTAAGTTTTTAGAAAAAAATTAACAAACGTAAATTATTAGAGAAATTTAAAATTAATTGATAATGGAAATATGAATAAAAAAAGAAAATGAATTACTAAAAGCAAAAAATAAAAGAAAAAAGAAATATAGTTTTAAAAAAGTAAAATAAAACAAAAGGTATGTTAAACTTAAAAGTAAATATTATTATAAAATGAAATCATTGTTTATGGTCTTAGAAAAAATTAACGAACATAAGTTATTAAAGAAATATCAAACTAATCGAAAACTGAAATATGATTTAAGGAGAAAAACAAATAATAAATGAAAAAAATATGGTTTTACAAACGTAAAATAATAATATAAAAATATTATAAACTTAAAAGTGAATATACTATTATAATATTAAATAATAGAATATTAAAAAGTTATATATTATTATAAAAATAAAGTTACTATTCATAAAAAAATAAATAATAAATAGAAAGAAAATATGGTTTTGCAAAAGTAAAATAATAATATAAATATATGTTAAATTAAAAGTGAATATACTATTATAATATTAAATAATAGAATAATAGAAAGCTATATATTATTATAAAAATAAAGTTACTATTCATGAGCCTTCGTCAACAATATATATGTAATGTAATATATGTAATGTAATGTAATATAATATAATATATATATATATAATTCTACGTAGTTCGACATATAATATAATATATATATAATTCTACGTAGTTCGACAGTGCTTACCCTTCCTAGTAAAGACAGCTAGTAATTGACTTTTAACTTTATTTTGACCAACATTTCGACGTCGTTTATCCCCGAGGTTGACAATGTTTAGATTTGGTTCGTTTAATTTATGAGAGCTTGAGCACAAGCTTTATTTCTAAAACTAAATCTTAGCTTGTGATTTGCTTTTCAGACTTGACTCGTTGATTATTTATGAAATAATATACATTTTAAAGTATTCTTTTATACATTTCGCATACTATATTTATAAGATATAGGGTAAAGATCAAATGTAACTGAGTTTTAACATACTAAACATGAGAAATGAAGGATTTTTTTAAACTTTTTTCTCTCAACATGAGCATGATGTTGAGTTGCCAAAAAAACTCATGTGTTTACTCTGCAGTAATTATGTGTAATTACTTTAGAGTTATTACATAACTACTCTACTAGTGTGACAAAAAAAAATATTACTTTTTTAGATTATTGAACTAAAATAGATGTTTGACAAAATAAGAAAAAAAATAAAGAAAAGAAAATCCTCTTCACTTCTGAGTTTTCTCACATTTAGTATGTTTAACCTTATTTTTAAAATAACCTTACTCTCTATAATATATATTATTATTTAACTATTCTTATCATATTTTTACAAATAGTATTAATGTATATGTTATATACATATTAAATAAAAATTATATAAATAATATGTAAATTTTAGGTCGCGAGCTAGCGCGTGCTCATAGGTGATGGTCAAGGTTGGATTCTTTTATATAAAAAAAGCTGGTAAGTGTAGCTTAGCACATGTATTCTTTATCTATGTTTTCTTTCTTATAAAAAATATTACTAAGTTTAATGAACAACTTTTCATAAAAGCTGTAACTACAATATTTTTGGTATTTGGTATTTGACTTTTCATTGCTTTCTCAATCACATGTTTTAGTAAAAGGATTTATCCATGACTTTCTTAGTTTTCCCAATCATGTTTTTGTTAAATCACAGTTTTTTCATTACCCTCTTGTATTTTTATTCCAAATTGACCAAACACATATTACATAACAAAGGACTTAGTTAGGTTAGGAATGGACTCTACTCAAATTTGTTAAAACTTTTGCATCAACTTTTTGTGTATTTTACTGATTAGTTTCATTCAGAAACAGTAAAATTTTAAAGATCTTAACTCAAGATCTGCTTTTTAGAGAACTAAAATAATGTAATAATCAATAGTCAAACACATTCAAAGATATCTCTAGACACTATGCTTCTTCAATAGATTTGACACAATAATTACAATTGTTAAATTATAAGATAATGACTTTTTGATACACCCGTAAAATCAACTTTTAAAAATATCTAATCCTCACTTTATGGGATTTGAAGCCGAACTACTTTGATAAGGATAAACATGTGATATTACTAGGCTAAGAGACAATTGGCAGATAAAAACTTTTATTATTTTAGATCGAATTCAAGAGGAGTCTGCAAAGCTAGCATGAGGATCAAGTCAATTTCCCTTCAACAATAAGCGTACGTTTTTATATTCATCCGTGAAATTGTCCAAACCAATAATTGGTTCGGTTTCACGATAGGTTTTTTTATTAACTTTGGTCAGTTGGTTTCAAAATATCAAACTATGACGAATGGTTTGGTTTACGATTTCAAATTTCCCAAATCATATCATACCAGACCGTAAGATTTGAATATATTTATTTAAAAAAAATTATATCACATGTATTCGATTATTTGTATTTTATATTAGATTTAGTTAATAAATTGGACTACATCTATTTGACTATTAGCTTAGAAATGTAGTCTATACTACTTTGTTGTGAACTGTGAAATGTGGAATGACTATACTAATGTTTGTACGTCACCAAGATCATGAATTTATTTGTCAGTTCAATATATTCTGGTGTATATTTTGACATCTGCATGACTTGTATATTATTTATTGTATATCTTTTGGCTAATTTATTTTATCATAAACTGAGATCCTTAAGGATATGTTCAAGTGTTCAACACTTCAACCCACCAACCCATAAACAATGATGATTACTTGTAGAAGTTTTGTGTTTAATTTGGGTTTTGACTTTGTTTTATTTTCATTTTCATTTGACATTCAATATTACTAACATTGTTTATAGGATTGAAAAAGGCTTTACAAATTGCGTTTTGTTTTATCGATACTATAATGCTTCTAACACTAAGTTCTGCGTTCTTATTTGTGTTTTAGCATGCATTTTGCAATTTGCATTACTCTATTATTTTTTTATAAAGTCTCACTAAGTCTAAAAGGAACCAAACCGGAACCAAACTGTTAGTAACGGTTGGGTTCGAATTCTCAACGGTTTGGTTTCGGTTTTTAATAACCAAAAATCGTTGCCAATGGTTTGGCCCGTCATTTGACCTAAAAATTGTCAACACTGGACCATAAACACCCCTATTTATTTGCATTTAATATGCTTTTTTTATTTTTTAAGAAAAAATTACATCGTTGCTCCTTGTGGTTTTTGTCAAATTTCATTGTCAGATACTAATAGTTTTTTGTTGCAAAATTAGGTATTAACATTCTAATTTCTCACAATATTGAGTACTAAGCCCAAACCTTATTACAATGTTGAGTACTAAAGCCAAACCTTGTTAACTTTTTCGTGAAGTCTTACTAAAATGACTAAAATGCCCTTTAATAATTACTGTTTTTAGTCATTTTGTAAAACTTAGAAATCACAAGGACTATATGTGTGAAATAACCAAACTTGTTAAATCAAACAAAAAGAAAACCCGCTTTTCATTGGGTCTTCTCCGGTAAGTCGCTGGATTCCGGCCATATCGGATCCGTAAAAATTGTCCGTTTAACTTGTTTTTTCCGTTAATGTTTATCACTATCATAATCAAAACTAACAACTCGTTTATGTCACGTATAAACTGCGAATTATTCTTATCCACTAACCCGTTTAACTCTGAAAATTTCCATCATCCTCTCGATCCGTTATATATTTAATTCGTGTATAAATAAACGCATCTTGACCCGATGTGGCCTCATTCCGACACAATTCACAACCAATTTCGTCTCTACAACTAATCAGAGTCGCGTCGGCATACCAAAACTCCAATGATGCAATTCTTGTACATACCATCGCAAATTGGTACGAT
This sequence comes from Helianthus annuus, assembly GCF_002127325.2. Classification (NCBI taxonomy): domain Eukaryota; kingdom Viridiplantae; phylum Streptophyta; class Magnoliopsida; order Asterales; family Asteraceae; genus Helianthus; species Helianthus annuus. The sequence goes on from NC_035447.2 coordinate 89,657,504, forward strand.
TATTACAAGCTATTTGTTCGTTATCTCATACAGAACCAAGCCCTAAATTTATTTCAACTTACTAGATCAGAAATTTATTTTAGTTATTTTTATAAATCTTAAGTTGGTTTATTATCTAGATTAAGTTGAAAAAATTATTTTACTAGCATATTATTTATAAACTCAAAGTTTATAAATAATAAACTTCTAATCCATTTAATTTTATAAACAAATATAAATAAAACAGAAGACATTACTTTAAATTATTTTAGTAAAATATGATTAATTAAAAAATAACCCCTGTAGTTACTAAAGAGTATTTTAGTCATTTTAGTAACACATAACAAAAAAAAAAAAGTTAATAATGTTTGGCCAAGTACTCAACATTGTGACCAGGTTTGGACTTAGTACTCAACATTATGACCAATTAGAACGTTAATACCTGATTTTGCAACAAAAAAACTATTAGTACCCGACATTGAAATTTGACAAGAACCAAAAGGAGCAACGGTGTAATTTTTTCTTTTTTTAATAAACATGTTTGTTTTTATGTCATGTTTGATCATACTTGATGCAATGGCCGATAGATTATGCGGTCCATCCTAAACCAAAATCCTAGCTATGCAATTGTTGTGAATTTGATTGATGTTCAGTATAGATTATGGGTTGCTAGTGTTACAACGATTTACCGAAGCTCCACTGGCGATAAAGGTTAGATTGCCTCTAACTTGAGACTATAAAAGATCATTGTTAGCCTCATTACGAGAGTTAAGTTCATAACCAAGCTCCAATATAAGAACAAGTATGATTTGTGTATAGACGCAAAATAATATATAATGTGTGTGTAGAGAGATAGAGATGGAGAGTGGAGAATTCAACATACATACCTTTTCTTTCTATGGGAGTATTTATATGCTGGAGATGAGTTTAAATTCTACACTCTTGGGTGTGAAGTTCTTGGGTTTGTTGTTGCTACTGGGTTTGTTTTATTCGATGTTTAGAAAGCCCATTTAGTTTTCTTGTGCACAAAGCCTATAACCCTACATAATCTTTATATATATCCATATCTATGTAATTGTAAACATTGTACGAGCTTAATAAAATATCTCTAGTTGCAGCCCGTAGGTTCCTCACTAAAACTGAACCACATAAATTCTCGTGTTCGTGTGTAGTGCTTTATATTTTCTCGCTAATTATTTGCATTTTTGTTTGAATTGGTATTTCACTATGATGACGGGGGTATCCCAAGACTAAATAAAATGACTTAGACACATTAAAGCCTAAAAGGTTAAAAGGTTCGAAGGTTGAAAATCCAGGAGTTGAGATAAAGTAGCACGTGAACAGTAGAGAGTCACATCTCTGATTGATTCACCAAACTCCCCATCCGCAAAAGCAGTATGAGTCCATAGAGCACAGCCTTTTATCCGCAGGTCAAAGGCTTCAACCCCCAAAAAGGGTAAAACCCCCACTGCAAGCACGTTCACTTGTCAAACAGCTTCCTCTTTGAGCAATGTCTTTTCCTATAAATTAGACACTTCATTAAGTGTGCAGGACATTCCAATCAGCTCTGAATCTTGGAGAATCTCTGGTCATTGCTCTCGAGTACTTGCTTCATGCAAGTCACTTTCTTTCACATTCAACACACACATTCTCTTTGTTCCTACATCCGAAACTTAGCACATCTCAGTGGAGGATCTTGAGCAAACAACAATAACAAACTAGTGAACCTCTCTCCACGTCTTGCAAACGTGGGGGACCCCACAACCTGCGTTAGGCAAAGTTGAACCCTTCAATCCTTTTGCCTAACCGGCCCAGCTACCATCCTTGGTCTATTATTTGTTGCATCAACAAGTTGGCGCCCACCGTGGGGCAACGCCACTATTTTTCTTCGAAAGACCTAGTAGTGTAGCTCCATTCTCTTGAAATTACCATGTCAGAAAGTGGATCCCCGGGAGAAGTGAATCAGGTTCCAAACACTTCTACCCCAGGTACTAGCCAAGCTCATGTGGCTATACCAACTTCTTTCTCGACACCAGGAAGCACTCCTGAGTTTCTCACTTTCAACACTCCAACTCCGTCCAGATCAGGGGTCCCTTCCCCTAATATCGGTGTCTCTAGCACCCCATCACATGTTGAGCTCACTCCCGAGGGGGTCGCCAACAATTTCCTTGAGTTAAGGTCTCTCCTCAACCAATATGTGAGTAGGGAAAGGGACAAGGGAGTGAGGATTCGTTTAGATTATGACGAGCCGGAGCCAACACTATCTCCTGGACCTCCCATCCCTCCTTTTGCAAACTCACAACCTTTGGTGTCTAGGGATGAGGCTGGTCCCAGTAATCCTCTTCCAAACCCTAACCCATATTTGTCTGCAAGGCCGAATCCTACAGCATATCCTCTCTTCTCGTCCCAACCTGCTATAAATGGTGCTCCTATGGGCCATGAGCTGACCCTTGACCAGCTCCTACAGTCCCCAGTAATGAGTCTTCCACCCTCAACAACAACTTCATGGGAACAAGCTTTGTCCGTGCTCCTCTTGGCACGAAGTGCTGCTATGAGCACTCCCTTGGGAGTTAGTTGCCCAGTTGCACCTGGAAGCCTTCAAGGCTTCAACCTTATGCCCCAGATGATGGCCAGCTTCCCGTGGTAGCACTTTATTAATCAGGTGCTAGCCACTCAAGGGAACAACAGTAACAGCAACAACGCGGGTGTAAGGGCTGAAGAAGATTTGGCCAAGCCTTATAAACCAAGTAACCTCTCATGCTTTTCACAGCAAATAGCCGATTATGATTTTCAAACGAAGATTAAGATGCCATCCCACATCAAAACATATGATGGGACTGAAGATCCTGAAGACAATCTCCATATCTTTACTGGTGCCGCAAGAATTGAGAAATGGTAAAACGCTGAATGTTGTTTAATGTTCATGTAAACCCTTGTCGGGTCAGCCAGAATCTGGTTTAATGATTTGCCTGCTCGAAGCGTTAGAAGCTTCGACGACCTCATCAAGGGGTTCCTAGCTAATTTCTCCCAGCAAAGGCGATATGTAAAAAATGCTACAGTAATCTTTCAGATAAAACAGAGGGATGATGAAAGCCTTCGAGAGTTCATAGAAAGATACAAGAAGGAAGGTCTAACATATGTAGAGGCAGATGAGAAAATGAGAGTGGCCGGTTTCATGAACGCCATTACCTCCAAATATCTCACAAGAGATTTCAACAAATCCCTACCCAAGACCTTGGAAGAGGCTCTCGAAAGGGCTGAAGCCCACATCCGGGGAGAGGAGGCAGTAGACATTAAAGAACAAAGGAAAAGGGGATCCAGCTGGAGAGGCCACAGCCCAGCTAGAAAAAGGGGGAACTTCAACTCCTATGACAGACGCCAAAAGGGTTCAGAGCAACGAAGGTCTGAAGGCCGGAACCCTTCCAGCAGGGAGAAAGGCATAAGTTTCACACCCCTTACCAAGGCCCCTCAAGAAATCCTTGCAACAGAAGAAGTCAAGCAAAACTTTCGGCCTCATAGGCCTCTCCCCAAAAGCAGGAAGAATGAAATTCCACACAATACTGTGAATTTCATGAAGAAAAGGGGCACCACACCAATGATTGCTTCCAACTTAAGAAGCCGTTAAGTTTGGGGAACTTGCTCACTTGGTGAAGGGAGTAAGAGACAAAATGGCTGGAGGAAAGGGCAAGGAAGTCAATATGGTGGATTTTGATGGAAGGGTTCCACACAAAAGGCAGCGGTTGGAAGCTTGGGAGCTTCAGTGTGTTTGTTTCCCTCCAACAGAGAAGGACCCTCTTGTGGTTGAGGCCACTTTGGGAACATTACAAATAAGCAGAACATACATAGACACTGGTGTTGCCACCAAAATCATGTTTGAAAAGTTCTTCAACCGTCTGAGCAATGAAGAACGTTCAAGGCTCCAACCCTCCGGGACCTCCATAAAAGGTCTTGCCGATATACCCCTTAAGCCTTTAGGGCAACTGACCCTTGATGTTCGTTTCAGCGAAGGTCAGAAGGAGAGAGTCCAACCACTCACCTTTGTGGTTATCAATATACCTTCAAATTATGATGTGATCATTGGAAGGCCGGGACAATGTGCATTCTATATGGTTGTGTCTGTTGGCCATGGCACTGTCAAATTTCCCACCAAGAGGGGAATAGCAACCTTTCAACCTTCTTAGGAGGCCTACATGGTTGAGGGTGAAAGTTCCAAAAGCGAAGAAGACAAGCAAAGGCTGATCATAAATCCTAAGTACCCTGAGCAGAGGATAAGGGTCAATCCAAGCCTTTCACAAGAAACCCTCTCATATCTTGAAAAGTTATTGACATATTATAGTGATGTCTTTGCTTGGTGCCCGGAAGATATGACAGGCATCCCTCGAAGCATTGCTGAACATGAGTTGAGAATACCACCTGATGTCAAGCCTGTTGTCCAAAAGAAACGAAGTCTAGCACCTGAAAGAAGCTTGGCGACATGCCAAGAGGTTGAAAAGCTTGTGTCAGCCGGCATTCTCCGAGAAGTCAAGTATCAATCTTGGGTCGCAAACCCGGTCATGGTTCGAAAGCCAGACAATTCTTGGAGAATGTGCATAGACTTCAAGGATCTTAACAAGGCTTGTCCCAAAGACTGTTACCCGTTACCAGAAATCGATCTCAAGGTTGACTCCCTCACCGGTTACCCTTTCAAGTGTTTTCTTGATGCTTACAAGGGTTACCATCAAATCCTCATGAAGGAAGAAGATGAAGAGAAGACCGCATTCCACATAGACAAAGGGATCTTTTGTTACCAAAAGATGCCTTTTGGCCTCAAAAACGCTGGAGCAACCTACCAACGCCTCGTTGACAAGGCCTTTGCAAGTCAAATTGGTAGAAACATGGAGGCATATGTCGATGACTTGGTGATCAAAAGCAAAACAGAATACCAAATGCTTGATGACATCCAAGAAACCTTCAAAAACCTAAGGAAGGTCAACATGAAACTCAACCCCGAGAAATGCTCATTTGGGTTTGAGGAAGGAAAGTTCCTGGGGCATATTGTGGGAAAGCAAAGCATTAAGGCCAATCCAAACAAGGTGAAAGTTGTTCTTGAAAACAAACCACCAAGAAGCAAGAAGGAGGTTGAAAGCTTAAACGGGAAGCTTGCAGCCTTGAAGCGTTTTACCTCAAAATTGGCTGAAAGGTCTTTACCCTTTTTCAAAACGCTCAAGGGTTGCTCCGATAAGAAGGACTTCAAATGGATTGAGGAGGCCGAAAAAGCCTTCAACCATATGAAGCAACACTTAGCTTCCCTACCTGAGATTGCAGCCCCGGAAACGGGAGAATTAATCTCGGTATACCTTTCAGTTGCTGAAGAAGCAATAAGTGCGGTCCTCACCATTGAACGAGACAAGGTTCAGGTACCCGTTTATTTCTTCAGCAAAACACTAGAATTGGCTGAGATCAAATATCATCCCTTGGAGAAACTTGCTCTAGCCCTAGTCCAAATGGCTAGAAGGCTTCGTAGGTATTTCCAAGCACACCCTATACAAGTGGTCACCGACCAACCTATTAAGAGTGTGCTTGAAAAACCAGAAAACTCGAGACGATTAGCCAAATGAGCAGTGGAACTAGGTGAACATAACATCACCTATGTCCCAAGAAAAGCCATCAAAGCCCAAGTCTTGGCTGATTTTATTGTAGAAGTCCCAAAGCAAACAATCACTGAAGTAAACACAGCTGTCACTGAACCCTCAGACCTTAAAGCCTGGAAGCTTTTTACTGATGGGGCTTCAAGCGTTGAAGGGTTAGGGGCTGGGCTCATTCTGATCAACCCAGAAGGGTTAGAATTCACATATGCTCTTCACTTTGATTTTCAGGCCACCAACAACGAAGCTGAATATGAAGCACTAATAGCCGGCTTAAGACTAGCTAAAGAAATGAAGGTCCAAAAGCTTGAAGTGTTCATAGACTCGTTGCGGGTATCAAGCCAAGTGAATGATAGCTACATTGCAAAGGAGCCTAACATGAAAAAGTACAAAGAAAAATCAAAAGAATTGATGAATACCTTCCAAACATGTACCATCAAGCAAATTCCCAGGTTTCAAAACAAGAAAGCGGGTGCCTTGAGTAAACTCGCATCTCTCACTTTTGCCCACCTTACCAAGAAGGTATTGGTAGAAGTGTTAAAAGCTCCGTCAATCGATGAGATGGAAGTTCAAGATGTAATCACCGAAGAAGATCCAAATTGGATGACTCCAATCAAGAAATTCCTTAGAAATGGTGAATTGCCTGGTGATCAAACAGAGGCTGAAAGGGTTAAAATCAAGGCAAGGCAGTATGTACTACAAGGTGAAATCCTCTACAAAAAGGGTTACCTTGCACCCTTTCTAAGATGTCTTGGTCCCGAGCAAAGTCAGTATTTGGTCAAAGAGATTCATGAAGGTATATGCGGAGCTCATTTTAGAGCTAGATCGGTGGTTGCTAAACTTATGAACCTTGGGTATTTTTGGCCCTCCATGCACCGAGATACCACTGAGCAATTAAGGAAGTGTGATGCCTGCCAAATTCATGCACCAGTCCCGAAGAACCCCAAGCATGACCTTGTCCCGATAACCTCAGCATAGCCATTTCATAAATGGGGAATGGATATCGTTGGTCCATTCCCACAAGCCAAAGGTGGAGTAAAATTCTTGTTGGTGGCCATAGATTATTTCAACAAGTGGCCTGAGGTTAAACCACTTGCAAAAATCACAGGCAAACAGGTAATTGACTTCGTTTGGGAAAACTTTATTTGCCGTTATGGACTACCGGGAGTGCTTGTCACTGACAATGGAAAGCAATTTGCTAAGAAGCCTTTCAGCGTTTGGTGTAAAGAACTCAGAATCACCCAGGTTTTCAGCTCAGTGGCATATCCACAGTCAAACGGTCAAGTTGAAAGAATGAATCGAAGCATAGTTGAAGGAATCAAGGCCAGATTGGGAAGGTATGAAAACATTTGGCTTGAAGAATTGCCAATTGTTCTATGGGCCATAAGAACAACCAAAAAAAATGAGCCACAAAAGAACACCCTATAGCTTGGTATTCAGGTCTGAAACCGGGATTCCAGCTAAAGTAGGAGTTGTAACACAACGAATTGTCAACATGGATCCCGAAATAAACCAAAAAGAGACCATGTTGAACTTACAACTCCTCGAGGAAGCACGAGACCAAGCTACAATTCAAGAGGCCAAGTACAAACAACGAATGGAAGCCTACTATAACAAAAGAGTCAAGAATGAACGTTTCAAGCCGAAGCTAGCAAAAAAGAGAACCAAGGAAAGCTCGGCCCAAAATGGGAAGGCCCATATGCCATCCTTGAAGCACATAAGGGCAGATCTTACAAGCTGGCAGACTCAGAGGGTAAAAGGCTTCCAAGACACTGGAATGGAAAAACCTTGAAAAGGTTCCATGTCTAAACAGGAAAGATTGGTTTGTATTTCACAAGTTGTATCTCAAGAGTTGCACTATGAACACTTTTTGTAAAAACAATATCTCTTGAAAGAATGAAGTTATTTTATTAAATTTGTCTTTCTATCCTAAAAGCAGGTTGAGAACCTAGCAAGAAACTCCATGGCAAGGGCCATGTAAGGGGATGAGCTCCCAGGCCACATCGCTCAATAGGTTCAAGGGTTGAATGGACCTATAAAAGGGGTGAGTTCCTAAATCAATACAACTCCATGAGACTTATTATTAAAAACATTATTGTCTCATAGATGGGTTTGAACAGCCTACACCAAATGTTCTTTAAGCCTTAGAAAAAATAATCAACAAATAGGCTTACAAAATCAAATAAAAACAAGAAAATAAATAGGATAGGTGCTATGTCTTCTTGTTAAAAATACCAAGGCTAAGTGACTGCAACACTGAACCCTTTAAGGTATAAAAAACATAAAGGCAACACAAACTCGACAAAGACAAAGCTACAAGAAAAAGAAATAACCTAAGGAATAATGCAACAACTTGAGCGAAAAGTTATAAAAAACTCAAAGATACAAACCAAGCCAAGTCACAAAACTAAGAAGCCTTAAAGGCTTCAAGCTACGTATGTGACAACCCAAAGCCTTAAAGGCTTCAACCTACATACGGGATAGCCAGAAAGCTTGAAGGCTTGAAGCCAACCAAGCTACCTTAAATAGGCACAAGCATAAAAAACACAACACAAGCAAATAGTTAAACATAATAGCATAATAAAGGAAGCCTTAGAAACTTCCAAGCATTCAAGAAAAGTTAGAACAAGCCCTATCGACTTGTAAACTTTGAAATTGTTCAAACGGCCATACACGCCCAACGACAACCACATAACAAGAACCTTAAGGGTTCCTGTAAAACCTAAGATTGTTTTAGTTAACATACAAACCACAAATTGTTTTCAAAGGTGCTAAGAAAGCTACGAATGTCCATCAAGCATCAGCAGGAGGCTCGGAAGCCCCAGAACTTTCACCTTTAACCTTCTTTGCATTCTTTGACTTCTTAGCTTTCATTCCACCATCACCACCAACCGCTGAAGCCTCCAAGCTTGCATCCTTCGAAGCATCAGGTCCTCCTGAAAGGGTGTCATCACTATCTCCCGAGTAAGATCGCTTTCTTGAAATGGAACCCAGGACTTCAGCACAGACTTTTTCATTAACGCCCTCCGGTTTTAGCTCCTGCAAAACAGTAAGAGGCTTACCAAAACAAGTAGAAACTTGGTTGACATACGGGTAGGTCAGTCTCTCCATCTGTTCAACAGAACTTTTGAAGATCTCAGAAGCTTCAGGACGAAATAAGGGAGACTTTTCCAAAGGATGCCCGGATTCATGAAGCTTGTAACCGGCGATAAGACCTTGATGTTTCCCCAAGTTGAGCAATTTAGTGTAAAATTCACCAAGAGCGGAATTGAACTCATTGGAGTGAAGAAGGTAAGTAACAACTTGCTGGAAACCTTGCTCAATTAACCATTGGTTATCACTGGAAGCTCGAGCAACCAAAGCTTTCAAGCCTTCCTTCTCTTCATCAAAGGCTTTCTGCTGAACAGATAAGGCCTCCTTATCAGCCTTTAGCTTCAACCGATCGACCTCAAAGCTTTTCTTAAGATCGCCCAACTCAATTTCATGCCTCCTGGTCAACTCACCGACCTTTTTGACCCAGGCCTCTTCCTTCTCGGCAAACCTAGCTATCTCTTTCTTCATGGCAGCCATTGAAGATTTCATTTTCTCTTTCTTCTTAGAAAATTCTTCATACTCATGCATCCTCTTGCGAAAACGAGCAACTCCCTGAGGAAGCATGGCAGCAAGGTTGCAAGTACTCAAAATCATGCGGGACAGCATCATGTCATCATCCATCTCAGCAATGGTGTTATGAACCGAAGGAGGAGCAATATGGCTTAACACATCTTCACAAACAGAAGCATCCTTAAAACTATCATCAACTTTCACCGACCAACCAGGCACATAAACCTCATCTGGATCCAACCCTTCAACATCCCTGCTCGAAGAACCTTGAACAGGAGTAGCTATAACATTTTTGGCCGGAGTCTTCTTCTTCCCATGAACAACCAACTTCTTTTCCTTCTCAGCACATACTTCAACACCTTGATCTTCAGAAGCCTCAATATCATCACTTAACTCCACTGGTTCAGTAGAAGTGGATTGAGGAGCACCCTTGAGTAAACGGCAAGTAGATCGACGGGTTGAAGCCTTGGGGGCAATAGGCTTAGAAAAAACCTTCACGTTGGAGACACTGACATACCCAGTACCCTCAAACCTTTTCTCAACACCTTTAACTACAACATTTTCATCAGGGACAACTGGGACATCCTCAAACGCAACATCAGAAGTATCGTCACTTTTTATGAAATCAAGTGCAGACATGACTGCAAATAACCACAAAACAAAAAGCACATAAGACATAAATTAAGAAAACATAAAAGGAATAAAAAGAAAAATGCATACCCGTGCCATTCCTCATTAGAACCGGATCCCGGTTGGCCTTTTCCCACGATTTACTAACCCCTAACAGAACAAGCAAATGTTCAGGAAAGGGAGCAACCCTTGAAGGGCACTCCCGGATGGCTTTAAGAAAAGCGTCATTCAAATCGGATTCAGAGGGTTCCGGTTCATTGAGAACAGCATCCGGGTGCCTCCACACCATCTTGAAGGGGACAATAGAATCAGAGACCCAGAAAAAACGATCTTTCCAACTACCAAGAGTGGTAACCATGGAAGAAATAAGACAAGCATCAACCTTGGATGTTTCAAAGGTGAACCAATCACCATTTTTGGCCAAACGGAAAAACCGACGAAAAAGCAACAGTGAAGGACCATAACCAAGGGCACGGCACAAAACTTCGAAATGTAAAACCCTAGCCATACCCTTCGGATGAATTTGACCAAAGGAGACTCGGTAATACTCCAACAAATTTAAAACAAAGAGGGAAAATGGGTGACGGAGGTTCGAAAACTCAAAATGACAACAATAAAGAGCAATCGAACCGGCCAGACATTTATCAATCGGAACGTCACAAGCCGGAGCAGTTGGTTTAAACTTGTGCCCAATACCATAATCCATGCAAAACAGTTCTACCTCTTCCTGGGTTAATCGAGAAAAGGATTTTGCCAAATCCTTACGAGCACCCATTTTGCAGAAAACAAGAAGAAAATAAGGAAACCGGAACTAACCTAAAGAGCGGAAAGATAATGTGAAAGAAACTTGAGAGATAATGAGGGATTGATTGTTTGGTCTCGAATAATAAATCAAAATAAAAGCCAAATAGAGGTTATAATTGCATAATAGTTATTAACCTAATCTCTACAAAAACTGCCGACCTATAAACAGCCACACATCAATCAAATCAGTTGTCAGTTTTTAAAATTCAAAATTCTCAACTGACTCCAAGCCTTGAAGCCTTCAAGCCTTTAAGCAATAAAATCAAATGTATAAAAGTCAGAAGTCTTTGAGCTCACTCCCAAAAACCTCTGACTTGGGGGCTGATGACTAGCCCAAGACTAAATAAAATGACTTAGACACATTAAGCCTAAAAGGTTAAAAGGTTCGAAGGTTGAAAATCCAGGAGTTGAGATAAAGTAGCACGTGAACAGTAGAGAGTCACATCTCTAATTGCTTCACCAAACTCCCCAGCCGCAAAAGCAACACGAGTCCATAGAGCACAACCTTTTATCCGCAGGTCAAAGGCTTCAACCCCCAAAGAGGGTAAAACCCCCACTGCAAGCACGTTCACTAGTCAAACAACTTCCTCTTTGAGCAATGTCTTTTCCTATAAATTAGACACTTCATTAAGTGTGCAGGACACTCCAATCAGCTCTGATTCTTGGAGAATATCTGGTCATTGCTCTCGAGTACTTGCTTCATGCAAGTCACTTTCTTTCACATTCAACACACACATTCTCTTTATTCCTATATCCGAAACTAAGCACATCTCAGTGGAGGATCTTGAGAAAACAACAAAAACAAACTAGTGAACCTCTCTCCACGTCTTGCAAATGTGGGGGACCCACAACCTGTGTTAGGCAAAGTTGAACCCTTCAACCCTTTTGCCTAACCGGCCCAACTACCATCCTTGGTCTATTATTTGTTGCATCAACACACTATGTCAACATAACAAGTAGTATCAGAGCTTCTGCTGGTTGGATTCACGTAATGTTTCGTAGTTTGGTGTATTCAAAGTCGTTTGAAGGCTTGTTCGTAACCCTAGGAGAAAAGAAATTGGTGGCACATTCTTTATGGATGTATTAATTCTAGATTGAATTAATTGAAGGGAGGTGCATGTATTTATTTTTTTTGTCGTGGCTTGCTAGAAGAAGAAAAAAATAATAATTAAATGGAATTTATTAGAATCATTTTCAAATAAAAGCCATCCTTCATTACTCTTATCTCGAAAAATAAGGATCCGGTGGGGTTGAAAGATTATAGACTGGGCAATCTGATTAGTATAATAAGCAAAAGCTGCAAAACTATTTCTAAGATTCTTGCAAATCACCTCAAAAAGGTTATTTGCCATCATCTCGGAACATCAGACGACATTCCTTATTTGGTAGATACATTCTTGATAGCCCTCTAATGTTAAACGAGCTTATCGCCTGGATTAAAAAAGATAAAAAAAAGGCTTTCCTTCTAAAAATCGATTTTGAAAAGGATTATGATAATGTCTGTTGGAATTTTCTTTTGGATATCATAGGTCAAATGGGTTTTCCTAATTTATTGTGTAAATGGGGTGAAGGCGTTTTAGTTTTGGCTAGATCTTCGGTTTTAGTGAACGGGTCCCCTACTTTTGAATTTGGCTAAAAGGGGTTAGACAAGGAGACCCGTTATTGTCGTTTCTTTTCCTTTTGGTTATGGAAGCCCTGTCCAGCATCTTTTACAAATTAGGGCTTGAGGGGTTTTTCAAAGGAATTCAAACACCTAACAACGGCCTGGTAATCTCTCATCTTTTTTATGCTGACGATGCCCTCTTAATGGGGGATTGTGATAGGGGTAATGTGATGAATGTGCCTATATGTCTGAGAATTTTTTATTTATGTTCTGGATTAAAAATCAACCTTCACAAATCAAATTTATACGGGTTGGTGTGGAGTATTCTGATATTTCGGATATCGCTGAAGTGATTAGGTGTAATGCAGATAATATTCCTCTTACCTACTTGGGGATTACGGTAGGGGCCAACATGAATAGAATTAATAATTGGACTTCGATTTTGGAGGTCTTTGATAGTAGGCTGTCTATTTGGAAAGCTAAAACTATCTTGATAGGAGGGAGGCTTACTCTAATTAATTCTGTTCTAGAGAGTCTCCCAATTTATTACTTCTCTCTTTATAAGGTCCCCGTAGGCATAATTAAGATTCTTGAAGCCAAAATAAGAAAATTCCTTTGGATCGGGTCTAGTGATAGTAATAAAATGAATTGGGTGGCTTAGGATCGGGTTACTTGGCTCAAGCAAAAGGGGGTTGGGTATTAACAGACTTAAAGAGGTTAATGAGGCCCTTTTAATTAAGTGGGGATGGAGGTATAGGGTAGAAATTCAAAATCTGTGGAGGAAAGTGGTGGAAGCTTGCCATTATAAAAACAATCAAATAAGCTTCCCCCGCTCAATAGAAACATTGTGGGGTGTTGGAAAAATATTTTGAAATTGATTTCCAAATTAAAATTTAATGGGAAAGGTCTAAATTGTATGATTCTTGGTAAAATTAGGAATTGGGAGGATATTCGTTTCTGGTTAGACACCTGGGTGGGCGATCTTCCTTTCATGGAAAGATGGCCACGTCTGTTCGGTGTGGAATTGTTTAAATCTTGCAGGGTTGTGGAAAGAATAGAAGCGGGCCAAGGAAATGGAGGTTTTTCTTGGTATTGGTCTAGACAACCGGAGTCTGACGATGGGCTCAAGGAATGGCAGGAATGTCAAGATGTTCTATACACAGTGAGGATGTCCACTGATAAGGATACATGGTTTTGGAATGATGGCAATCAGGAGGGCTTCTCAGTGAATTCTGTTAAAAAGTCTTTAATTAATGAAAGAGGAACATGTCATCTTCCTAATTTTGTTTGGTGTAAATGGGTGCCTATCAAATGTAATATTATGGCATGGAGAGGCAATTTGGATAGGCTTGCCATGAGAGTTAACTTATGAAGAAGGAACTTGGATATTACATTGATTATGTGTCCTTTTTGCGAAGATTATGAGGAAATGGTGGATCATTTATTTACTCCGTGTTCGGTGGCTAATCAGGTGTGGTCGGCTCTCAACGCCTAGTGTAATATCCCTCCAATATTAATTTTCAACTTCAAAGACATATTGGATATCCACAATTTCCTTCAGGCGGGAAAGAAGGAGAAAAAATCATTCAAGGCTTGGTGATTATTTTGTGTTGGTGCATCTGGAAAGGGAGAAACGAGTTGGTTTTCAATCAGAACAAGAGAAGTCCGCAAGATATTATAAGGGAGATAAAATTAAGAGGATACGCTTGGGCTAAAAATAGATCTTCCTATAATTATATTAGTTGGTTAGAATGGTGTAAATATCCATTGTATATGTTGTAATTGTGTGCCCTTTACCCGTTTGGGTTAGGGGTGTTGTTTGTTTGGCGTTTTGCCCGTTTGGGTCGAAGGTGCGTTTGAATGAAGTTTAATATTAAAAAAAGGGAATTGGGGGTTTTGAATTTTGTAAACCCTTGGAGCCGTCACTTTCATTTTACGTTGGTTATCACGATAAGGATTCATCAACCTTGAGTCGCTGATCACTTTTGCCACGAAACCTCCATAGCATCCGCTATTGCCGTTTTTTGGGTTTAACCCTGTGAAGCCGCTGTTTGTTGCGAACTAGTTTTGACTACAGTTGAACATCTCAAGGAACCGTCGTTTACACTTGTTTTTCTGTCATTATCCGGATGACAAGTTTACTCAATATTTTTTCTTATTAGGGTTTGTCCGGGTTGTTGTTTGGGTTTGGGTGTTCAGGTTTCGGGTTATATTTCGGGTCATTCAAGTTCGGGTTGTTTGTCAGTTTTGACCAGTTATTCTCCAATTGGGGTTACTTTGGTCTATTTTTCATTTGTCATCATGGCTGAAGACGGAAAATTGGTGATTGAAAAGTTTGACGGTTCATATTTTGGTTGGTGGAAAATGCAAATGGATGCATTGTTGGGACAAAAAGACTTGGATATGATACTTGAAGGAAAACCTGTGAAAATGAATAAAGCTGAAGAAGCTCTATAGAATGCCAAGGACAAGAAAGCTAGAGGGGTTGTAACATTGTCATTGGGGAGGGGCATTGCTTTTAACATCATGCCTGAAACCACTACGCGTGGTATGATGTTAGCCCTGTCAAACATGTATGAAAAGTTGTCTGCATCTAATAAAGTGTTCTTGATGAGAGAGTTGTTCACGATGCAAATAAAAGAGGGAAGCTTGCTGACCGAGCACATAAACAATCTGAATTCTCTTCTATCCAGATTGTTGTCTGTAGGAATGAAATTCAATGATGAGACCAAAGCTATTATTTTGCTATCTTCACTGCTTAAAAGTTGGTCTAGGACGGTGACTGCTGTCACTAACTCAGTGGGGCTCGAAGGGTTAATATTTGAAAAGATCCGAGATTTTGGAATTAGGTCAGGATGTTCGTAGCTGGAATACTAAAAGGTCGTCTTTTGAGATGTTACATGTTGGTAGGGGAAGGGATAATAGTAGGAATAGTAGGAGCATCAAGGGTCAGGGCAGGAGCTCGTCTAGGGCTTGCCCTAGTGTGCCTTGTTGAGACTGCAACGAAAAGGGGCATTACAGGAGTCAATGTCCGAATAAGAATTCTAGTGGAGGATCGAAAATTCTAATGGATTACACACTATTGTCGTAAGCTACTCTGATGATGAGGCTATGATACTTTGCGTAAGTATGGAATCCTGGGTCATGGATTTCGGTGCATCATTCCATACAACCCCTAACAATGATGGCATGCAGAATGTTAAAAAGGCGATTTTCGCAAGGTTAGGATAGGAAAGGGTAAATTCTTGGTGTGATGGGCATGGGGGATTTTGATCTGGTTACTACTTTGGGCACTATTTGGACTTTGTGTGACATTAGGGTCGTTCCAAAGCTTGAAACACAGTTGATCTACATTAGGCAGTTGGATGAATAAGGCTTGGACGTTAAGTTTGGTGGTGGAAAGTGGAAGGTCATTAATGGTAATCTCGCGGTTGCTAGGGGTTTCAAGAAGGGACCGTTATATACGGTGCTTGTTCCGTCTAAGGAGGTGACCACCCCTATTAAGACGAATGCAAAGCCGGGCTCGTCGATTCGACAGTTAATTGAGTCAAGTATGTAGAAAAGGACTTTAGGACTTCAGGTAATCAGCTTGAGCGTATTTGGAGGTCAGAACGTGTACAACATTTTTTTAGTAGTAGGAGCACGAGGAGTGTTCCGACACCGTCTGGAAATCGGCGTTGGGTTCAGAAGACCAGGTTTACAAATGAAATCTCTCCTAAGAAGTTTCTGCTAGTGGGGAGTGTTCCTCTGCGAATCCTTGTATCGGATGGTTCGAGACTATGGAAATTAGTTGGGATTGGAGATGGAAGTCGGGGTCTTTTGAGACCAGATAGAAGCCATCTGAGGCTTCAACGAGCCCTTCGGTTTATTGATGATGATTGGGCCGGTTGCAATTACGTTGATTTGGGATACATGGTTTGAAGTTTCGTTTTTCTTGGGAGTTGTACCTGGAAGACTTATGTTCTTGTGTGTGTTTGAAGTTTACGGGTTACTGAAGACATGGATTGCTTTGTTCTTGTTGGCAGATTTGGTATTTATCGCAAGGCCTTCAAGTGGGAGATTGTTGGGTGTGAAGTCCTTGGGCTAATTGTTTACATTGGGCTTGTTTAATTGGATGTTTAGAAAGCCCAATTTGTTTTCTTCTTCACCAAGCCTATAACCCTTGATAGTCTCTCTATGTATCCATATCTAAGTAATTGTTAACATTGTCAGAGCTTAATATAATATCCCTAGTTGCAGCCTGTGGACGTAGGTTCCCCACTGGCTCAGTATCACTATAGCGACCAGAACTACATTGTTGCGACAATGCATTATCAGGTGATATGAGGTTGAAGGCATGGCTAGCTAGATTATGTAGGTACTGATATTCTGGTGTATATAAATACGTTACCACAATACCACATACCTCTACGATTTATATGGTTTATATATACATTATTTCTTGGTCTTTCAAGCTTAGCCACGACTCACCTTAATGATGATACCGAAGTTGGATTATCAAAAGTGGAGCCGTGGAGACTACTAATAAGTTCTATAAAACCTTCTGTGGTTCGGAAATTATGAGTAACCCCATCTTTTTAATACGAGTGATCAATCAAAGGATATCTAGATAAAATTAAAATGTCGTTGCATATTCACACTTTTAATTACATATTTGAACATAATGATTTTAGTCACACGCTTATTTTAGTAACATGTATCTCAAGAATTTAAATAAATTTTATACAAATGAAGATGACTGAAGATAAAAGTTAAGGATAACAGAATGCATGTGGGAATGGATGGATAAAGGAATGAAATGGATCATTACCATTTCGTAGGCTTGTTTGGTTACCAAGTGGGAATGGAATGAATCATTACATTCTGTTGTTTGGTAGGCATGAAAAGATAGAGAAATGAAATTGGCGATGGTGGTAGTAGTTGATGGTGGTGGCGGTGGGTGGTGGTGGCAGTGGATGGGGGTGGCGATGATGGGTGGCGGGTGTCAATGGTCGGCGATGAGACCGATGGTTGGTGGCAGAGGTTGGTGGTGGCGGTGGTCGGTGGCAATGGCAGTTGACGTGGGTGGTGGCGGTGGTCGGAAGTGGCGGGTGGCAGTGGTTGGTGGTGGCGCCAGTGGGTGGCAGGTAGTGATGGGGGCGGCGGTGGTGGTGGTCGGTGGTGGTGAGCGCGACGTTGTATGGCAACAACGACGGGTGGTGGTGGCGGTCGTGGCTGCTGGTGGTAGAGGTCAGTTGTGGTGATGAAGGATGAGAGATGGATGGAATGAAAAGAAAAAAGCAAGGGGTGTAGATGGAATGAATTTGAAGGAATGAAATGTCTTATGTAATTGGTTATTCAATTACCTTGACTAACCAAAACACATTGTTTTTCATTCCTTCGTAATAGTCAATTCCAATCCAACTTCCAATCCTGCATATCAAACACTACCTAAGAACACTAAAAGTCACCCCTCATTAAGCTCATTAAAAGTGTAAAATCTTCCCATTTTGTACAAACATAGTTATTTTACATGATGATTCAAAAACTATTTATCATGTAAAGATATTATAAACTTTGTTTTAAAGGGGAAGAACTTTAAGGGTCTGTTTAGTATGGGGTAATGGAATGGACAAGGTAATGGAATTGATCATTACCATTTCATGCCTTGTTTGGTTACCGTGTAAGAATGGAATGAATCACTACTTCTTGTTGTTTAGTAGGCAAGAAAAGACGTAGGAATAGAATCAAATGGAGGTGGTCAGTGGTCAGTGGTGGGCGGTGGTGGTGGTCAGTGGTAGGCGGTGATGGTGGTGACAGGTGGCAGTTGTAGCGGCGATGGTGGGTGGCGGTCGTCAGTGGTAGGCGGTGATGGTTGGTGATGATAGGTGGCAGTTGTAGCAGCGACGGTGGGTGGTGCCAACGGCGGTGGTGGTGGGTGACGGCAGAGGTGGGTGGTGGAGGTGGCGATAGTGGTGGCGGCGGTGGTCGGAGGTGGTTGTCACACCCCAACCGATGGCGTAAACATCGGGGTGCGGCACTAAGCGTCCAGATTGCTCAAAAGCTTCCATAACACTACTTGTTGCGATATAAATTAGATTCAATTCAAAGCATTGTCTAAGCATCAAGTTTCACAATCATAGAATATCAAAATACAATCATCCCAAATATTGTTCAAAAGATTCTAGTTTAGCTATGATGTGTTTCTAAGTAGCGTCCTAGCAACTTTCTTGAACACAGCATCTTATCAGCCTGCAACATGTATTAAAATAAAGTCAATACAATAATGTACTGGCGAGTATACAAGTTTTTGTATATAGCATAATAGCTTAAAACGAACTCGTATCCGTCATGTAAACATATAAAATAGTTTCAGCCATGCTAGTGTACGCAGTCCAAGTGATAGCCCAAGTGTCCCAATGCATTTACCATTTTCCCAAGAATCAAGGAAAGCAAATAGAATCCTCCTAACAATACCCCCGAGAATAATGGGGAGGTGCATTCTCCTATAGCGCTACTATTGTTAAGGCAGAACTACACACAAGGATTAAACGTTCACATAGCATATAGAGTCAAAAATCAAGAATCCAAAAGTATCAAGTTTCACATTTACAGGGGATAGAGTTAGATTCAAATAGTTTCAAGTTTCATAGAATACATGTTGCAACCCAAAAGTTTAAAACGAAAAGCGATCGAGTATACTCACAGTGGGTGCTAAGTATCGACACCTACTAATTGGATCAAAGGGAGCTCTGAGATTAGCCTGATTATAGATTAGCAGATAAGCATCGGCAGAATAACCGGATGGCCATCCGATCGGATGGTCATTCGATCAGTGAGATGAATTCCAAAATGTTTATCTTTTGAAGTTTTCATTGTAGCATATATACAAGTCGTTCGATCAAATGGTCATCCGATCGGATGACCGTTCGGTCGAATGACTTCTTCGAGTGCAAGTTTCAAGGTTTAAGGTCCTGATTCAAAATAGTTTAAGTGTTTGAAGTTTACTGAGACAATTCACCTGGTCGGACGGTCATTCGATCGGACGGCCGTCCGATCGGATGGTCGTTCGTCTTTGGTGTTCTCGTCTCTTTGAAAAGTTATAAGATTTCTAAGTTTGAGTTTAACTAAGACGACATGGTAGCGTATCGAGACAACGGAAACCCACCAAAGTTCAGCTCGCCTAATCGGATGATAATCACCCCGTTCGATCGGACGGCTATTCTTGGCTGAGTTTCATGTCTGACCCGTAATCCGGTCATCTTCTCCGGTGATAATCCATTTCCAAGCCGACTCCAGACTAATCATCAAGTCTACCGTCCGTTTGGGTCCGTATTTCACCATCTTAGGTAAAAAGTTAAGAAAGCTTGAAGAATAATCATGAAATTAATTGAAAAACTTAGATTTTTGTGAAGATTCGGTGCAAAACTGTTGGTGCACTTGTGTCTGTACTTTGTCTGTATTCGGTCTGTATGTAAACGATGTCCTTGTCAGTCCTGTAAGTTGACAAAGTCAACCGTCCTCCTGGTTTGACTTAGTCAACAGTTGAAAGATGTCTGTCTGTATCGAAGGATAGCCTCGAAGGATATTGTTGATCCTTCGAGGTGCTCGAAAGATATGCTTCGAATATTTGACCTCGAAGGATCATCCTTCGAGGTCAATGCTCATCTTTCGAACATGTTGTGATCGATAGATGATCCTTCGGACCATCTATCGGATCCTTCGAGCAGACCTGCTGTGTTTGGGTATATATACCCATGCAATGTGTTGAGTTCAGTAGACACACAGACAGAAGACAGACAGAGAGTTAGAGAGAATACACACACACAGGCTGAGAGCATTCTGTCGGAAACACTCACACACTTAGAGAGTTTATAGAACATTTCTGTAAACATTGAGCTTGTAACCGAACCCTCATTGCATTAATACAAGTTGTGTTAATCGGTGAACTTGTGTGTTTGTTTCTCTACTTGCTACTAACTCGGTTTGCTTGCTAGCTTGGATTCCGCACTCGCTAGTAGGTTTGTATAACAAGGTTTAGGTTCGTAATCCTCCGCGAAAAGGGACCTACAAGTGGTATCAGAGCTTGGCTCTTTACCTTGTTTAAAACCGGGTTTTTACAAGTTTTGGTGTGTTGAAACACTTGGTTTTGCACCTGTTTTTACTTAGTTTCTTGCATTTTCTTTGAGTAAAAACGTGTCTAAACTAACCGGGAGTGTTTAAAGTGGGGTTGGGTAACTTAAAAACTTGTTTTTGAGTGTTTTGGTGATTTCCGGCATACTCCGGTAACTATTCCGGTCACCGGACTGTGTGGATAAGATTGTCCATATTTGGTAAATTTTCAGGTCATTTCAAAGTTGGTAGAAATCTGTGTCAGACCTTACCTCCTTTTGCCAAAAGTTGACTTACCAACCCATCACCTTTTCACCAACCCGTCACATCTGTGTCAGTGTGTCAGTGCACATTCGAAAGATATCCTTCGACTTCGAAAGATATCCTTCGACATCGAAAGACCATCTTTCGATCAAGGAAGGCTCGAAAGATCATCATCCTTCGACCCATCCTTCGAAGTCTGAAACATATCCTTCGATAAAGGAATCTTTTCGAAAGATAAGTGTCCGAAAGATAGGGATTTATCTCGAAAGATAAGGATCTTTCAAGTGTGAATCTTTCGAGATTTTGAATCTTTCGAAGCCAATGCTCGAAAGTCAACAGTGATCCTTCGAACACTGTTGATCATTCGAACAAGTGTGATCTTTCGAAAGTGAGCTATACGAAAGATAAGGATATTTAACTCGAAAGATAAGGATCTTTCAAAGGAGAATCCTTCGAGTTCTTGAATCTTTCGACTTCATTGTTCGAGATTCAACAGTAATCTTTCGAGTACTGTTGATCCTTCGAACAAGTGTTGATCTTTCGATTGTGGACAGTTTATTGTTAACAAGTTTCTGTGATTTCAGATCTTTCGGAACAGGATCCTTCGGCCGTGATATCTTTCGGATTACTCACTTAGCATTTATTTTGCTTATCTATCATGAATCCGAATTGGTGGAATCCGGCCCCCGACAGCGGTAAATATACAAGTTCTGGTGTCACTCCCTCATGGTGGGGTACACCGGCTCCTGATAGTGGAAAATACACGTGTACAAGTCTATCACCATCATGGGCCGAATCTCCAGTATCTACATCTTCACAAGCAAATGCTTTACCATCAAATCAATGGGCATTAGTAACGGGTCAAACTCCGAGTGTACAAAGTATCTTATTAAGCGAAAGCGAAACAGGAAGTTTGAATCGACCCCCAAAACTGATGAGTTTGAATGAATATCCAGGATGGGCTGAGAGGTTTAAAACATATGTTCTTGGTCAAAATACGGAACTGTGGATACGTTTCACCACAGATTTCGATCAAGCCATAGAGGTTGCTGCTTCAGAGACTGCGTCATTTGCTGATCTTCCCGAAGATAAAAAGAAAACGTATGATCTGGAAAAGAAAGCATACGCCATTCTCACCCAGGCTTTGAGCAAGGATATTTATCACCAGTTTGTCAGCTTCAAGACAACTAAGAAGTTGTGGGACGGGTTGAAAACAAGAGGAGTAGGGAATGAAGCAACACGTCAGCTGCGTCATGATCTACTCAAGAAAGAATTTGACAGCTTCGCTTGCATGGATAAGGAGTCTCTGGGAGACATGACAAGTCGTTTCTATCACCTGCTTACTGAGTTGAACAATTTTGGAGTTACAACAACTCAAGCAGAGGTGGTAAAGAAATTTGCTGATGCCTTACCTCCTCAATGGAGTAGTTTCTTGGAAATCCTTAAGTATAACGGAGCGTTGAGAACTACAAGTTTTAACGACTTCGTGCAGCTTTTGGAAAACAAGGATCAGGAGGAAACCTTAAAGGCGAAGAGAGTTCCATTGCCACAGAATCCAGAAATGTATTATGGAACTTCCAGCTCTTCGTCTGCAAGAACTGGTTCACATGCTCCAATTCAAACGGCGTTTGTCACAAGCACAGATTGTTTTGGCAATCCAATACAAGTTCATGTTAAGCCGCCTCCCACCACAGATATATTTGGAAATCCAATCCAACCACCTCCACCTCCTCCTGCTCAACAACAACGTGCATGTTATGGAGGAACATCATCTGCTGATCAACAATCAAAGCCAAATACAGTTCAGCTCAACACTTCAAGCTTTTCTAAAGTCAGTGTAGAAGTAGCCAAAGAACACATGGAACTACTTAACACTATAGTGAGCGCGTACTGTGGGTTGATAGAAGGTCAGATTGGCAACATTAATCTGACACAGGAAGACTATCGGCATATCGATAAAGAAGAGATGGACTTGATGGATATCAAGTGGGCCTTTGCTAGTGCTGTGAGAAGAGCAAAGGATTGGATGGAAAGTACTGGCAGAACCAGCTTGGAAAGTAAGAGAGACACCAAGTATGGGTTCGATAAACAAGCAGTAAGGTGCTTCAACTGTGGTGAACGGGGTCACTTCAAGAGGGAATGTGCAAAGCCAGCACAGCATGGAAACCAGAACCCCTTCAGAAACCAGGGCAACCAGCAGAACCAGAACAGGAATAATGAACGTACATTAGTGCCTGTCAACAATCAAGCCAACCGGGCACTTGTAGTTCAGATGGATGAAGGTTGCGACTGGTCAATCCAGTTTGGTGGTGATGCTCCTAATGGTACAGCTTGCTTTGCTCAAGTTGTGAAGAATGTAGTTAACACCAGTGGTGGAGAATCTTCCGCCAGTGGTGGTGAATCTTCTGAAGATGAAGACTCTTCTGGGTACAGCAGGAGTGTTGATGAAGATTCATCTGGGTCAGGCGATGAGAATGTGGGTGAGACATCTGGTGTCTCGAATGATGTTGACTTTGATGAACTTTTGGAGGAAGCTGCAGCAGAAACTCAAAGAAGATCTGTTCTGATGGATCAAGCTGCTTGTACTTCGTCTTCTCTCCATTCAGCCTTTATGGCTAATGTCGACAGTTCTTCAAGTCAGGTATGTGTCGATGAACCCATTGCTGTAAACTGTGATAACTGTGATAGCTTGCAGGCTAAATGTGCTGAGTTAGAGGCAAGCATGTCTGAGTTGCAAGCCAAACATGATGCTTTACAAGCTAGTTTGTTTGACTTGCAAGACAAACATGGTTCTTTGAATGCTGAGTGGTGTGCATTGCAAAGCAAACACGAGGCTTTGCAAGAAAAATATGATGTGACATTCATCCACAATCAGAAGTTGACTGTGGATCTTTCAAAATGCACAGAAGCCAATATGTTTTATGAAAACCATGAAAAAGAATTTAAGTCAATGATTGAGACATTAAAGAAAGATAAAACTGAATTGACTAAAATGGTTTCCAGAAAACAAACGGACATTAATTTGTACATATCTCGCCTTGAGATGATGCAAAAGGAAATGGCTTGTGTCAAAACAGAAAGTGATGCGATCCAGCTTAAGCTAGACAGCTATTTAAGCTCTAGCTATGTGTTGGATCACATCATTGACGTTCAGAAAGAAAAACGGGATGTCACATGCATAGGTTACAAAAAATGTCCACCACCAGTCAGACACAATTATGATGCCATGCCTGATGAGGAGGATAGAGTGTTCTTCGAACCATCTGTTCCTCTTGATGTGAAGGAGTTTGCAGCAGGACTCGGATACCAGAAAGAAGTATCCTCAGATTCAAATGTGTCAGCAGATACATCTGTAACTGCTGAACAGAAACAGGATCCTCCAGTTGAGATTGAGGATGCTGATTCTTCAGATGATGAATCTGATGATGCTACTCCAGCAAAGTCTGATGCGGTAGTCAAAAATGAGGACATACCTCTTGAGAATCACATTCTATGTGATCCCCCTGCCACACCCGCTAAGACTGTTGCAACTGAGTCCTCGTCTGAGAAGGAGTCGGAGAGTGTGACCTTGCTGTACACTTTGATTGGTGATGATAAAATTTACTCAGACAAAGATTTTCCTATTAAGAACGTTAATCAATCCTTAATCGATAAAGTCTTTGAAAATTCGACAAGTAAGTTTTTGGGGAAGAAAGGACCACATGTTACAGTTACACAGTGTCCTCCAATCCCAAGGGCTGAAGTTCGAAAACAATTTGGCAATAAGAAATTACCAGCAATGCCAAAACAGCAAAATCACACCAAGCCCAAAGGAAAGGCACCGGCTCAAGTCCAGAAGAAGCCGAATCAAAAGAAGAAGAAAAGTGTTAACTTTGTGAAATCGACGGGAACGGACAAAATTGAAACGTTTGAAAATAAATCTAACTTAGATTTTGTCAAGAAAGCTACTGTTTTGAAAAGAAATGAACAAAACAGTTCACAGCCTAGTACCTCGGGTTCACAAAGTTCAACATCATCGGCTAAGAGAACACATGATTCTTCGAGGTATGTTGAACGAAGATCATGTTTTGAGTGTGGAACCATTGGGCATATAATTCGAAATTGCCCTTATCTTCATAAGCAGAAAGAAAAGGTTGATGATCCCCGTGGCAAGACTGACCGTAAGCCATCTGTTTCCACAAAACAAGATCCCCGACTTGTAAAAGAAAGGGAGAAGAAGCAGAAACGCCAACAGGTCAAAAGGATTGAAAAGGCAATTAAAACCGATGTGGTTCAAAAACAATCTGTTTCTGTAAAATCAACAAATTCAAAAACTTCAAACTGTAATGAAGTTAAAATTTTAAAGAATGACACTGATAAAACAAAACAGACATGGAAACCTAAATCGGTTACTGAATCAGGGGGACCATCACAATTTACAAACCATCAAAGACAAGAAGTTATTGTCATTGATGAAAATGGAAGACCCAAGACCACAATGGCTTGGGTCCCACTCTCCAACTAATCTCTGAGTGAGTGTGCAGGAAGTTTCAGGAGGAACTATTGATAGTCTTAGGATTGTTGATAGTGGAATGTCCTTGCACAAGATAGGCGACAGAAGAAATTGTTGCCTTTGATGGAGAGAGAGGAAAGAAAAAGAAAATTTGGATGAATGAAGTTGCAAAATTCGACCAAATGAAGAACGTGTCAAAATTTGGTCATTATGGTTTTTGATCGGGTCCACAGGAACGAATGAAGTGAAATGTGTGTCGATGCCTTGGCGTGGATTGAACATCCGCACACCATTTCTGAAAGAGAAAGTCAAAGACCTTCGCTGGTACAATGTGGAAGGCCAGCCGGACCCGGAGGTTTATGATTTTATTGCTGTCAAGAGACTTTTCAGTAGTTGCAAATTCAACTTTGAAGTCCACACCGGGTGGATATCCAGTTGGGAGAGTGCTTAGATTCCTTGCAATGCACGGAACAGTTGCAGGATACGCCTTTAAATTCTTAATCTCTCCTATACTTGTCGATATTTTAGCTGCTTTGTGAATTGTTATTATCTCGTACAACACTCTTTGACCTGACACATTGATCTCGAATATCACCTCACACGTGATTGTTTCAATATGAAATTCATCAATGTTGTCATGGTCCGCACCGCTTACCGACATGCCAACTCACTTTTCCAAAATTTGTTAAATCTTTTCTGATAAAACTTAATTTTGGTAAACGGCATTAAGGTCAAGCACAAGAGTAAACCAACATCGGAAAATCATTTTTGTAAATACCTTTGTTTTTTAAATTTATCTTAGTTTATTGATTTTAGGGGGAGTAAATCCAAAAATCAGAAAATCCAAAAACATCGAAAAATTTCAAAAACACAAAAACAATAGAAAAACAAAAATGAGTTTCCTGGAGAGCAAAAGAGAAAATGATAGTACATCAGTGGTCTATCCAAACCTCTTTAAACCTTAAATGAAAAACGATAAGCAGCTCTATATAAGATGTATCGGTAGGCTCACAATCATTTTAAAGTGTGCAGGGTGATATAAATCTTAATCGACTGAAGATCAGGTGGGAACCACTCATTGGCATATGGTCTTAGTACCGAAATTTCGTTTGATAGATTGCCGAGGTTCTGAGATATTCGGTCTTTATGCTGCTTATCATCTGGGTATCATGGTTGTATCTTTTACCGAAAAATAACGGGGATGCAAGTCTAGATCTTCCATGATACTATACATACGTGTACATATTACATACTGCATTCGACCTCAATAAGTGATAAACAATCACATGTCCATACAAATAAGTGATAAAATATCACATTTATCCGGGTGTCAAGTTCGTCTCTCTGCTGTACGGAAGTACTGACCTGTTCACGGACTTGCACCTGTGCCCTCATGCATACGAAAATCAAGTTGCTCATCAATAAGTGATTATATCACATAGGACTTGTTTTCAAATCAAAATAAGTGAGTATCTCACAATTTATACGGTCAAACAGATGATAATCGGTATACTCACCGGTAAGATGAACTCTCGTGCATACCTTGATACGGGAATGTGTCGTGATGTGGATGAACACCGGTCGGTAAGTATAAATCATACATTAACGTATCCTCTAAACATGATTACATCTGATAAGTTGAGCTTAAGTGGACAACAATACCGATAATTGTTATAGGATGCTTATCTTAATGTTAACTAACTGAACAACAAGAGTGTTTTGGCATGACCGTACACTGATATGATTCTCTTACCCTCGAAACTCGCAAAAAGAATGTTTGTATATATTTATTTACTGCTTAACTTTTATTGTGTTTCTTTTAAACAGTTTCGTCGTTTGGTGCATATCAGCACGACATTAGCGGTGATGTCGTTTGATAACACTCAAAGGATTTTAAATTGTTGTCTTTTAATTTCAAAAATACCAAAAAGATTTTAGGAGTGTTTTACTTTATTTTCGATCGTACGATGTTGGAGCTCAAGTCTTCGTTACCTGAAACCTGACTGAAAACCGAACTGACTAAATCTTCATAAACGGTCAAAATATTGCATGTTTGAAAGTTAAGGTCTAAAAATTGACAAAGTTAAACTTTCAAACTGTCGGACGGTGTTTGATTATGACATGGTCATTCGTGTGTCATGTGTGTATGTTAACTATATTCCAAGCAGTTGTTCTCATTACGCGTTTAGATTTCTTGCATGTGCAGATTCTAAAGGCTGGGAGAACATAGTCGATGACAAGCTTTGGAATGAAGACACGACGAGAAGGCGCTCAAAAGATGAAGATGATCGAGTTGCCGCTGGCCATCATCACACCACAAGGATCTCACTTCATAAAGATAAAGTCTTTTCACGAGCATAACTCAAGGGGGAGCTTATGTTAAGGGGGAGTTTGTCAACACACTTCCTATATGATACGGGTAGTTTGTTGATACACTCTCTGCTTTCAAGACGTGAAGACTTTGAAGATCCTCCGACAATGAAGACTTGAAGGGACATCAGTTTTTGAGAACTCGAAGACCAAAGACCGTCGAAATTCGAGACGAGTCTACAACTATAGAAGATAAAGACAAAGCTACAGCCAAGGGGGAGTTTGTTGGTGCACTTGTGTCTGTACTTTGTCTGTATTCGGTCTGTATGTAAACGATGTCCTTGTCAGTCCTGTAAGTTGACAAAGTCAACCGTCCTCCTGGTTTGACTTAGTCAACAGTTGAAAGATGTCTGTCTGTATCGAAGGATAGCCTCGAAGGATATTGTTGATCCTTCGAGGTGCTCGAAAGATATGCTTCGAATATTAGACCTCGAAGGATCATCCTTCGAGGTCAATGCTCATCTTTCGAACATGTTGTGATCGATAGATGATCCTTCGGACCATCTATCGGATCCTTCGAGCAGACCTGCTGTGTTTGGGTATATATACCCATGCAATGTGTTGAGTTCAGTAGACACACAGACAGAAGACAGACAGAGAGTTAGAGAGAATACACACACACAGGCTGAGAGCATTCTGTCCGAAACACTCACACACTTAGAGAGTTTATAGAACATTTCTGTAAACATTGAGCTTGTAACCGAACCCTCATTGCATTAATACAAGTTGTGTTAATCGGTGAACTTGTGTGTTTGTTTCTCTACTTGCTACTAACTCGGTTTGCTTGCTAGCTTGGATTCCGCACTCGCTAGTAGGTTTGTATAACAAGGTTTAGGTTCGTAATCCTCCGCGAAAAGGGACCTACAAAAACACATGAAAATCCCTTAGATCTGGGCTAACACCTGACGGAAATGACATCATACAGTCAGTCAGTCGTACAAACCACCATGATGACGTCACCTTCAATGGTCCGAATCTTAGTGATTTCATGGTGAAAAGTGTGATCGAGGGAGATTCATGTGAGGAATTATGTAATGATCAAGGTTGTACAAGAATCTAAGAGAAAACTTACAAGAATCGGCTTAGAATCGAAGAAAAGTGCCTGACAACGAGTGTGCGTGCGTCTGGATCGAAGGAGACTGTCACATCAGTGAGGAGTGATGTGATAGGTCCTATTTATAGTGTCTGAGTGAGAGAAAGGCGGTGCAAGAAGCTGGATCGAATGGCCCTCCAATCGGATGGTCATCCGATCGGATGTCCATTCAGACAGTCCAATCCATTTTTCAACTTTTCTGTCTTTGGTTCGTTTTGCAAGCTAGATTAAGCGTTGTGTTGCGTATTATTGAGTAGTATAGTTACATATCAAGATTATTCAATTAAGACAAAATTTTCCAAGTTTCCAAGTTTACATGAATGTCAAGCCTCTAGTCTCTCGTTCAACCAAGTCTCAAGTTTCACGAGTCTTAAGAGTCAAGAACCAAGTATCAAGAGTCAAGCATCAAGAATCAAGTATCTAGAATCAAGAATCAAGTATCTAGAATTAAGTATCAAGAATCTAGAATTTAGTATCAACTATCAAGTCTCAAGAATCTAGTACATCTAGTATTAAGAATCAAGTATCAAGAATCTAGTATTAAGAATCAACTATCAAGAATCTAGTATTAAGAATCAAGTTTCATAGAATTAAGTATCAAGTATCAATAAGATTCAAGTTTCATAGCATCAAGATTCACAAAGTATCAAAAGAGCCAAGTTTCACATAGTGTAAGGACTAAAGTTGACAAAAGCTAAAAGTCTAGAGACGCAGGGCGTTATAGTGGTAGAGGTGGTGGCGGTTGATAACGATGGCAGACGTGGGTAGCGGTGGCGGAGGGGGTGGCGACAGTGATCGAAGTTGGCAGCAGCGACGACGGGTGGCGATGACGGCGGTGGCGGGGACGGAGGCGGGTGGCGGGGGCGGCAGAGTTGGTGGCTGTAATGGTTGCGGTAGCAGTGGTGGTGTCATCAGTGGGTGGCGACGATGGGCGTGGTGGTGGTGGTTGGAGTTGGCGGCAGTGGTAGCGGTAGCGGTGTTGGTAACAACGGTAGGTGGTTGTAGAGGCGGTGGCGGGTGGCGGCGGAGGTAGGTGACGGCAGCGGGTGGCGGTTGTGACACCTGTGTCACTTCAACCATCATACGAATACCAATCCAATGAAATATTGTATTTCATACTTGGGATTTGTATAAATATGTGTATCATTTGCACATATCAATTCTTGATTGATTTCGAACTCAAAATTGCTTTCTGGAAGGTTATACGCGAACTGATGCGTAAATATAACCAGTTTAATGAAACAAACACTCCGGAACAGTGACATAGGCTTAACATACCTTAAATAAGCTTTACGTAACTTAGAAATAAATTTTGGAAGGTTTGGTGTGGTGAAATCAAGTTTATTCGCTTACAGAGACTAATTTCGACAAACTGCGAAAGTATGCCGATTCGTACTGTAACGAGCATTCCGGAACTTGATCATAAGTTAAATATGCCCTAAATATCCTTTACATAGCTTAGAAAAAGGCTTTGAGGTGTTTGGTGCGCAAAAATAAACTTTCTTGATCAATAGGGACTAAAAGCGTCAAAAGTGCATAAGTTTGCATTTTCGCGCATATCTTACGTTCTGAATATATCCCGACGTCCAAAAATTTATGTAAGCATTAAAATATTTTATTTTAGTGTTTGGCATGATAAAATTCCATTTGTCGCGTAATTTGGATCGTTTTTCGCGTTCGTTCGTGTTTCGTCGTAATTAACCGAACAACGCAACCGTACGACCAAACGAACCGACATATGAGATATTTTTTAGCAGTTTCAAGTTCCATATAATTTAACTTCATTTTAGAGCTTTGAAATGGGGTTAACGGGGCTTAAACGTGTCAAAAATGCATCAAAAACCAAGTTTTGGACCTGCAGGGGCTAAAATTAACAATCTGCCAAAGTTTGCTAGGCCTGGGGCGTAAGCCTTGATCAATTCTTACGCGGCCGACGAGAGCTCATCAGACAGAAACTTCATTTTCAGCATTCTGGTCATATTTCAAGGGTTTTAATGCAAAATTCTCAATACCTTGGGCTGAAAATTGATGGTTTTTAGCATCCCATTGTATTCTAATACCTTGGGCCCAAATGTAAGGCCAAGATTCAAGCTCATTTTTCGATGAACGATCCTAACGGTTCTTGGTTTTCTATAAATACCCACCTCCACTCATTCCATTCTTCACACCTTGATCTGATTTGTTCTCTAAGTTGGGGTTCACTCCATACCTGAGAATAATTGGATCAAACTTCCATTCTTGGACCTCTTGTAAGTATTTTTTTTTTCATTCTTTTATGCGTTTTCAAGCACGAAAGTCAAACGGTGTTTGAATTTCTGCATTGACCAGTTTATGGTCAACATGAAGTTCGTTTGAACTTCGCAAAGTGAGCGTAATCACGATGGTTATAGCCCCAAGTGACTATACCTACTGATTACCACGTTGATTAGGTGTAGTGACGAGTCGTAGTTTCGGCCAAAATGCGTATTTAAGCGTATTTTGTAACCAAACTATTCTTGGGTATCAAAACCGTTTGTTTTGATATCTAACTTATTTTCAAACGTTGTTAAACATGTTTAGCTCGTCACTTTTAGATTAGTGCTTATCTAGAGTCGTAAGTCAAGCGATCTGAACAACCGCTTAGACTTTCGAACTAGACCCGTTTGGTCGATCATTAGGATCCGACCAAACATGTTTTGTGACCATAGTTGTATAGGGAATAACCTTTCGAGGTCATACATTATGGTCACTTCGTTTAAATAGTTGTATGATAGGTAGCATAAGCTACCTAAGCGGGTCGTAATGGGTCACAAGCACATAGGTTAGGTTTCGTTTTAGTATGTAGGCTTTGTTAAGCCATATCATATGAGTTCCCACACTCATTTGGTTTACGAAACCTCAACCTATCCGATCTTTCGATTTAGGTCTGGTTTATTTACTTAGTTATCTATATTAGGTGCCGTTTGACTTCTGTGATCCCTCTCGCTTGCTTGGTAGTTGTTCAAGACTTCTAAGCACTCTCAAGTGAATACATAGTCCCCTCTTTTACTGTTTTTCAAATGTTTTGGGGTGAAATATGTGTACCTAATTGTTATATTCCTGATTTCAAAAGTATAATTTGATTAGACATATTAGTACTTATCTTTTAACAAACTGGATGATTATGTATGCTTTAAACTCTAATTTTTCAAAGATTATAAAAATTAATTGTTGGATAGTACTTATTCTATGTTCACCAGACCGGTTGGTAGTATGATATAGCGCTATAGGATTTGACACCCCATTCTTGTTGTCATGGAATGTCAGAAACCGATATTATATCCAAATAGGAATTTCCTTCGTGGTATTTCTATAGTCTCTAGGTGTATTTTGATGCACTAGGTTTGGTTGAATTCTTAAATCACATTTTTATTGTATATTTTGTTATACTCTCAAAAGTATAGTTTGATATACTCTCATGTGTGATATTGTACAAAACCAACATATATTTTGTTAATTATTAAAACATAGTTTGACATGTTATTTATAAAACTAAAACATAGTTTAATATGTTATTTATAAAACCAAAACATAGTTTAATATGTTATTTATAAAACCGAAACATAGTTTAATATGTTATTTATAAGACCAAAGCATAATTTAATATGTTATTAATAAAACCAAAGTATACTTTTGTTATACTGCTGAAAATTATTATTTTGACGACTAAAGTATATTTAATATACTATTTGTTTAACGATTTTGAAACTGAAATATATTTTAATATATTACTTATTCGACTTTCTTAATACCAAAGTATATTTTTAAATACACACTATAAACCTTTTTATTAAAATATTGTTTTACAAACAATATGATTTATACAAACTCATTTTACTTAATTATTTATTTATATCATCTGATTTTCTTATTACTTGTTATATGATTTATAAAAGAAAATATTTTAAGGTTCATGACTATTTTTGATTAAATATTTTTCTCTAATCTTACAAGTCATGAATCCTAATTATAATAAAATCTATGTATCTCACAGGCATTTTTATGTTGACGTACCTATTTTTACACATGTTTTAGGTGTTGTTATGTGATGATTGTTGATGCATGCTATACATAGGATGGACTCGTGCCTTAGCGACTTTAAAACTAGAAAGATAATATTTGTATTTATCTGATTTGTAATAAAACAATGAGTTCAATAATTTAATAAAACGAAATTATTTAATCCATGGTTGTGAAACAATGATTCTGTTACAACACTCCCCGACGTTTCCGCCACGATTTGTTGTTTTACGTGGTCGGAGTGTGACAGAAAAGTTGGTATCAGAGCCAATGGTTATAGGGAATTAGGTTATTAGTAATGCTTTGACCTAGACTATAACCTTCCTAGGACCCTAACACAAGTTATCTTGTGTTTAGTTTTAAAACAATATCGTCACTTATCCTTAGGTGACAACCACAACGAGAACACAAATTTTCGAATCCGCTTTGAAAAACTAATCATCTGTTCTAGGATGATTGATTACTAGGTTTTGAACCTTCTAAGTTTTCAAAATCTTGTCAAAGTTTGGGTCATAATGTGAACACGTGCAAACTGGAAGGGTGGGTGCCTGTACCATGAGTCTTCTGTCTAAGGCTAGAGTGTTCATACAAATCCGCAGTATCGGACCAGTCACTCTTACCTGGGAACTCTTGGGGTGAGTGTCCACTTATAGGAGAGCATGTCTTCGCGATACATTATGAAGACCTATTTACTTTGATCCAGCTTTTGTGTTTCATTTGTTTGCTTCGTGGTTCGAACAAATGACCATCACCCAAGCCTTTTGGTTGGAAATTGTAACATCCTTACCCAATGTCATTTCACTTGTTTTCCCTCATGTTTCCTTGTTCTTTTTAGACAATGCCTCCTCGACGAGAAGCATAGCCTCAAACAAATGAAGAAGTCGCAGCCCTTGTCGCTCAGCAAATGGCTGCTGTGCTTCCGGGCCTAGTAACCGAGATCCATCAGATAAACAACAACAATGCTCAATGTAATTTCAAGACCTTCAACTCTGCTAAACCTTTGAAGTTTTCTGGGTCTTAAGGAGCAACTGCGCTGCTGCAATGGTTTGAAAGTTTCGAGAGCACATTCAGGCATGTGCAATGTCCGAATGAGCGTAAGGTTGAGTTTGCATCCGATGTGTTTGAGAAGCGCGCTCTTACTTGGTGGAACGGTGTGATGCGTGATAGGGGTGCTGATGTGGCCCTAGCTCAAACTTGGGAGGAGCTTCGAACTCTAATGATGAAGGAGTTCTGTCCTCGTCATGAGCTTAGAGCGTTGGAAAGAGAATTCGATGATTTGAAGCAAGACAGTGGTGAACATCGAGCCTACACTGACCGTTATGAGGAGCTGAGTCTGTTATGTCCTACTATGGTTACGCCTGTGGAGAAGGCGATTGAAAAGTACATTGATGGTCTTCCTGACTTAGTTCAGGATATCGTTACTTGGTTGTTATCTTTTGATGTTTGAATCGACTCAGTTGTTATTTAAATAAAATTTGTTGTTTCAATTTTTATTTTGCGAAACCGATACGATTGTGTGAATGTTTGATGCAACCTTTTAATGCCAACACCAAGACGAACTACTCGTGTGATTCTGTCATTTTTAGGATCACTTGTGATCTCCCCAAAAATCTTAAATGCTCGTTTCTTTTCAAGTAACAAAGATGAATTCCTATTAAGATCTTCCTATCTTCATAGTTAGATTCTTGAAGATGTTTAAAGTGCCAAAAGGAATTCACGGATTGGATTCCTGGTGTGCTTTGAATACTCGTGTGCTTAATTAAACAAGAAAAATTAACAAATAAAGATCAAGTTAAACAATTATGTGATTATATGTGCTTATGTGATTCCTTTTATGTCTTGTGTCTTTGTGATCCAAAATTTTATTTTCGTTATCCAAATCCTCATAGAATCTTCCATATTTCCATATGAGGGATTCATAGTAGGATATCCAAAGGTACTATCTTAAATCCTTAATGGACTTCTACGTTGAAGTTAAGTCCCTTGGGTTATGAAGTACTATTCTATAATTGGAACCCTTGAGTGGTCTAGTTAAACAGATTGATTCAAAAATCTGGTTCGGAATATCATGTGATGATATAATTGAAAAGATCCCTTAAGCGGTCTATTTAAGGAGATCGTACGACGGTCTAGTTAAGAAGATCATGTGTTGATCTAGTTAAAAAGACCGTTCGTTGATCTAGTTAAAAAGATCCTCAGGTGGTCTAATCAAGTCACATTATGTTTATTCGATTGATTTTTCCCCTACGCATTATGAAATGAACTGTGCGAACTGTGCAAGAAATTACGTAAATATGGATGCATACATAATTATGGAATACCGTGCACAGAAACCACAGCAAGTTTTGTCATGTGTTAAGACCTATAGTGACAAGAATAACGATATGGGAACAATGTAGAAAGGGCACAGTGGATACGCCGCTGGTACTTCCTATATATAAGTGTTCCTTATTACATTGCGAACGTAGCATTATTTAAGTTACTAGAAGTCCTGGACCTTGACCAATGTTATTTCCCTCTCCAATTCTGATTTTAAGCACACACAAGTTTCCTATGATAAGTCTTCATAAGAAACGTTCTTCTGTCCGTAGTTCGAAACTCCATGTTTTGTCACTACAAAGACATCACTTTGACGGTTGACAATTTCGCTAAGAATCCAATAATGGCCTAGAGTTTTACTTAGGGTTTGAGGGATTCATTCGAAAGTGAAACCATCACAGTTGTCTTCACAAGTTTCCTCTAAAATTAAATTTCGGGGCGGAATTTCCTAAAGTAGGGGAGACTGTGACACCTGTGTCACTTCAACCATCATATGAATACCAAACCAATGAAATATTGTATTTCATACTTGGGATTTGTATAAATATGTGTATCATTTGCACATATCAATTCTTGATTGATTTCGAGCTAAAAATCGCTTTCTGGAAGGTTATACGTGAACTGATGCGTAAATATAACCAGTTTAATGCAAAAAACACTCCGGAAAAGTGACATAGGCTTAACATGCCTTAAATAACCTTTACGTAACTTAGAAATAAGTTTTGGAAGGTTTGGTGTGGTGAAATCAAGTTTATTCGCTTACAGGGACTAATTTTGACAAACTGCGATAGTATGCCGATTCGTACTGTAACGAACATTCCGGAACTTGATCATAAGTTAAATATGCTCTAAATATCCTTTACATATCTTAGAAATAGGCTTTGAGGTGTTTGGTGCGCAAAAATAAACTTTCTTCATCAAATAGGGACTAAAAGCGTCAAAAAGTGCATAAGTTTGCATTTTCGCGCATATCTTACGTTCTGAATATATCCGGACATCCAAAAATTTATGTAAGCATTAAAATATTTTATTTTAGTGTTTGGCATGATAAAATTCCATTCATCGCGTAATTTGGATCGTTTTTCGCGTCCGTTCGTGTTTCGTCGTAATTAACCGAACAACGCAACCGTACGACCAAACAAACTGACATCCGAGATATTTTTGAGCATGTTTCAAGTTCCATATACTTTAACTTCATTTTATAGCTTTGAAATGGGGTTAACGGGGCTTAAATGTGTAAAAATGCATCAAAAACCAAGTTTTGGACCTGCAGGGGCTAAAATTGACAATCTGCCAAAGTTTGCTAGGCCTGGGGCCTAAGCCTTGATCAATTCTTACAAGGCTGGCGAGAGCTCATCAGACAAAAACTTCATTTTCAGCATTCTGGTCATATTTCAAGGGTTTTAATGCAAAATTCTCAATACCCTGGGCTGAAAATTGATGGTTTTTAGCATCCCATTGTATTCTAATACCTTGGGCCCAAGTGTAAGGCCAAGATTCAAGCTCGTTTTTCGATGAACGATCCTAACGATTCTTAGTTTTCTATAAATACCCACCTCCACTCATTCCATTCTTCACACCTTGATCTGATTTGTTCTCTAAGTTGGGGTTCTAACACTCCATATATGAGAATAATTGGATCAAACTTCCATTCTTTGACCTCTTGTAAGTATTTTTTCGTTCTTTTATGCGTTTTCAAACACGAAAGTCAAACGGTGTTTGACTTTCTGCATTGACAAGTTTGTGGTCAACACGAAGTTCGTTTGAACTTCGCAACGTGAGCGTAATCACGATGGTTATAGCCCCAAGTGACTATACCTACTGATTACCACGTTGATTAGGTGTAGTGACGAGTCGTAGTTTCGGCCAAAATGCGTATTTAAGCGTATTTTGTAACCAAAATATTCTTGGGTATCAATACCGTTTGTTTTGATATCTAACTTATTTTCAAACTTTGTTAAACATGTTTTAAACATGTTTAGCTCGTCACTTTTAGATTAGTGCTTATATAGAGTCGTAAGTCAAGCGGTCTAAACAACCGCTTAGACTTTCGAACTAGACCCGTTTGGTCGATCATTACGATCCGACCAAACATGTTTTGTGACCATAGTTGTATAGGGAATAACCTTTCGAGGGACTTTCGAACTAGACCCGTTTGGTCGATCATTAGGATCCGACCAAACATGTTTTGTGACCATAGTTATATAGGGAATAACCTTTCGAGGTCATACATTATGGTCACTTCGTTTAAATAGTTGTATAATTGGTAGTTTATATGCCTTAGGAAAATGACCAAAATGCCCTTTGTACGCATAAATTCATTTTAAGCATATGTAACCTAAATTTTCACATCTAAACTGATTAGGTAACATTATTAGACATGTTAAGGCATATAATACTTGTCATAGGACTAGTTAGGCGGTCCAAACGCGTTTTACGCGAACGATGCGTTAAAGTAGCATAAACTACCTAAGCGGGTCCTAATGGGTCATAAGCACATAGGTTAGGTTTCGTTTTAGTATGTAGGCTTTGTTAAACCATATCATATGAGTTCCCACACTCATTTGGTTTACGAAACCTCAACCTATCCGATATTCCGATTTAGGTCCGGTTTATTTACTTAGTTATCTATATTAGGTGTCGTTTGATTTCCGTGATCCCTCTAGCTTGCTTGGTAGTTTTTCAAGACTTCTAAGCACTCTCAAGTGAGTACATAGTCCCCTCTTTTACTGTTTTTCAAATGTTTTGGGGTGAAATATGTGTACCTAATTGTTATGTTTCTGATTTCAAAAGTATAATTTGATTATACATATTAGTACTTATTTTTTAACAAACTGAATGATTATTTATGGTTTAAACTCTAATTTTTCAAAGATTATAAAAATTAATTGTTGGATAGTACTTATTTTATGTTCACTAGACCGGTTGGTAGTATGATATAGCGCTATAGGATTTGACACCCCATTCCTGTTGTCATGGAATGTCAGAAACCGATATTATATCCAAATGGGGATTGCCTTCATGTATTTCTATAGTTTCCTAGGTGTATTTTGATGCACTAGGTTTGGTTGAATTCTTAAATCACATTTTTATTGTATATTTTGTTATACTCCCAAAAGTATAGTTTGATATACTCTCATGTGTGATATTGTACAAAACCAACATATATTTTGTTAATTATTAAAACATAGTTTGATATGTTATTTATAAAACCAAAACATAGTTTAATATGTTATTTATAAAACCGAAACATAGTTTAATATGTTGTTTATAAAACCGAAACATAGTTTAATATGTTATTTGTAAGACCAAAGCATAATTTAATATGTTATTAATAAAACCAAAGTATACTTTTCATATACTACTGAAAATTATTATTTTGACGACTAAAGTATATTTAATATACTATTTGTTTAGCGATTTTGAAACTGAAATATATTTTAATATATTACTTATTCTACTCTCTTAAAATCAAAGTATATTTTTAAATACACACCATATACATTTTTATCAAAATATTGTTTTAGAAACAATATGATTTATACAAACTCATTTTACTTAATTATTTATTTATATCATCTGATTTTCTTATTACTTGTTATATGATTTATAAAGAAAATATTTTAAGGTTCATGACTATTTTTGATTAAATATTTTTCTCTAAACTTACATGTCATGAATCCTAATTATAATAAAACCTATGTATCTCACAGACATTTTTATGCTGACGTACCTATTTTTACACATGTTTCAGGTGTTGTTATGTGATGATTGTTGATGCATGCTATACATAGGATGGACTCGTGCCTTAGCGACTTTAAAACTAGAAAGATAATATTTGTATTTATCTGATTTGTAATAAAACAATGAGTTCAATAATTCAATAAAATGAAATTATTTAATCCATGGTTGTGAAACAATGATTTTGTTACAACACTCACCGACATTTCCGCCACGATTTGTTGATTTACGTGGTCGGGGTGTGACAACGATAGTGGCAGGTGGCGATGGTGGTGGATGGTGGGAACGGTTGTGGGTTGTGGTGTTGTTAATGAAGGCTGAAGAGGGAATGGAATGGAAAAAAGAACATGCTGAAGAAAATAGTGTTTGAACCAAACACTATTTTCTTCATTCCCTCGTAATAATCTATACCATTCCTCCTCTCATTCCTTCATACCAAACGCTACCTAAGGGTTTGTTTAGGATGAGGTAGTTGAATGAACAAGAGAATGGAATGAACAAAGTAATGGAATGGACAATGCAATGAAATGGATCATTTCATTCCATTATGACGTTTGATTACTAATTTATGAATAGAATGAATCATTACTTTGTATACTGACATTGTGCGAGCAGGGTATAATTTGTAGTATATTTTTAGCGAGTAAAGTTCCCGTACAAATTACTTTAACGTACTAAACGTACGGATAACATGAAAAAGTCCACCCCCCCTTATGTTAGGCTAGCCCCATGTGGCCCACCTCTTTCTCATTTGACCAATGCTCTTGTTTAGTCAAAGATGCCAAGACATAAGGCCCTTTGGTTAATTATATGTTGGAAGTTATAAGTAAGGATCCTTAGGAGATAATCCTTATCATTTCACCAAACATTCAAAACTTCATCTTCCTCCTTCTCCCTCCATTTGCTCTCGACCTCAAACACACCCACATACATCCACATTTTTCTTTTACATTCAAGACAATCCATGGATACTCAAAGGTGCTAGAAGGTGTTCAAGGAAGGTTTCAAGCAAAGGAAGTGGAAGGACCTCTCTAGTGAGCTTTTAAACATCACTTCTTCATCAATCTTCTTCTTCATTTTGTTCTTGCCGCATCCCTAGCCACAAGAGCTAGTGGTAAGCTTCAT
This sequence comes from Helianthus annuus, assembly GCF_002127325.2. NCBI lineage: Eukaryota > Viridiplantae > Streptophyta > Magnoliopsida > Asterales > Asteraceae > Helianthus > Helianthus annuus. The sequence goes on from NC_035447.2 coordinate 89,697,280, forward strand.
AAACTCACTTTTACTTCATGTTAGTGATATGTACAAGTTACTCCATCTAAGAATCTAAACTTTAAAAGATGAAGACATGACGATCTAATATAATCTAAAGAAAAACAAGTAATTTTAGTGTTGTTTGTATGCTATGAAGTTGTTGATGTTGATCTTGTGTTTTTAGTTAGATCCTCCATGTGTAAGCTTGTTAGAAGCATAGATCTAACAAGTTTAAGCATCGATCTTGAAAGATCCATGAAGAAACTTAATGATGAACTTGAAGATCTTTAAAGTAAGCTTGAACCTGGTTTCAAAATAGGTTTTTCATGATCTTGAAACCACTAAACATATGGATGATTTATTTTGTGAAATAAAGTTTCATTAAAGTTTATAAAAGTTTAACAAGAAGCTTTGATTTGAGAAGATCTAACTGTTTAAAATATGGATTTAAAAGACTACACATTTTTATAAATATTCAAGTTCATCACATGAATAAACATGATGATTTTAGTAGACTTTACTTGTTAAATTTGTGAATCTTGAATATTGGTGATTTAAAGAAAATAAACACACGTTTTAAAAATATGGGAAACCTCCATTTTTAGGGAAAACTATATCAAAATTTTTATAAAATTTTGACACTTAGAAAAATATAAAGTTTTGTGAAACTTTTTCTACAAAAATTGTTAAGAAAATTAAGTTTTCTTCAAGAATTAAAACAACTAGAGTTAATTGCCAAAATCGTCCCTGAGGTTTGGGCAGGTATTTGCCATTTTCGTCCAAAATGACACTTTTGTACCAAATTGCCCCCAACGTTTGTAACTTTTTGCCATTTGCATCCAAACCACTAACTTAGTTTATTTTTTCTGTTAAGTTGAGGATATTTGGATGAAACTGGCAAATATAAAACCACGGGGACGATTTTGGCAATTGACTCAAACCCTTTGTAATTTCTTTTATTTAATTTTTTTTTGTTACATATATAATAAAAAAGAATATACACGGAGGTTTTAGAAAAAAAAAATAATAGTTTTGTCACATAATTTTTATAAATTTTCATCCAAATCACTAACTCAATTTATTTTTTTCTGTTAAGGTAAAGGATGTTTTAAATTTTATAAATTAAGATAGAAATTAATTTACAGCTTTTTCATAAAAAAGTATTACAACTTAAAGTATTTATCAGTTGTAGAGATAGAAAAAAATTGTAAAACGTTACATATTTTTTAAATGTGTTGAGCACCTAGGAAATATGTTGGTAGAAATAAAATATTTATTTAATTAAGATTATGAGGATAACTAACTAATACTTATTCTGATTGGCTTGAGTAAAGAAACTTTTAGTTCATAGCATTATAATTATAATTTGGTGGGTAATTTTAAGGTTTGGTAACGATATGTTGTTTGATATAGTGGGGGGGGGGGGGGCACTGGTTTCTGTTTTTTTCTTAGGAGCGAATTTAAAAGAGCAGAAGATGAATTACAAACTTGGTACATATGATAAAAAAATTTATTTGATCTTTTTCAATAAGGTTACCAGCATTTTAGTTTTATAAAATTTAGAGGTTTAAGTAGATTTTATTTTTATAAAACTGATCTATATAAAAAATTAGAAATTAATTTCTGTCTTTGTTTATAAACATCCTTCGCCTTAATAGAAAAATTAACTTAGTTAGTGGTTGGATGAAAATTTATAAAAATTATGTGACAAAACTATTATTTTTTTCATATTAAAATTGCATGTATATTCTTTTTTATTATATATGTAACAAAATTAATTAAATAAAAGAAATTAAAAGAGTTTGAGTAAATTGCCAAAATCGTCCCTGTGGTTTTATATTGCAAGTTTCATCCAAATATCCTCAACTTAACAGTAAAAATAAACTAAGTTAGTGATTTGGATGAAAATGGCAAAAAGTTACAAACGTTGGGGGCAATTTGGTACAAAAGTGTCATTTTGGACGAAAATGGCAAACCTGCCCAAACCTCAGGGATGATTTTGGCAATTAACTCAAACAACTATAAGTATGTATTTTTTTAGGGACAAATATATTAGTGTATGATAGTAACTTGAAAATACACTAAATACTCCAAATGAGTATAAACACCAAAATACACATAAAAAATACACAAGGAAATATTTATAAATATATATACAAAAATTACTCATAAATGAGTATATGGACAAATACCAAAATATATGTTTATATAAATATATTCCTCACAAATACATGGACTTGGACAACATTTGGAGAATATTGGACAAATATATATGATTACTACAATTAGTGGAAACAATACAAAATCGAACTAGTGAAAAAAACAAAATCAATTCTTTTGATTTTTAATACTTTCCAGAATTATATTTCTTAAAAATAATATATTTTTAAGGTTAGTTTGCACTATATATATTTCTCATACTGTGTCTTGGGGGCACTACTTCCCAAGTATGAGAAATATATATATTGCAAACTAACCTTAAAAATATATTATTTTTAAGAAATATAATTTCGGAAAGTATTAAAAATCAAAAGAATTGATTTTTGGCGAATAATGTAAAATACAGAAGTATTTACACCTAAACACAAATATATTTTCCTAAGTGTACTTATACAAAATAATATTCGAAATATTATTTAACAAACTTACTTATATTTATTTTGAAAAATATTATAAGTATCATATATTTGGATAAGTTAAAAATATATATTATTTTTAACATTCATCATTTCCTAATACTACATATATAAATATATATTTTTTGAGAATAAAATATATATATTCACGAGTGAAAAATACAATTTAGATTAATAATAATACCACGAACGGGCAAGACCCGACCATCGTGGGCACGACCCATACATGTGACGAACATATATGATTAAAACAATACAAATACATAACTCAAGATGGTAACTTGTACTTAGTGAGTTACAAGTTTAGGTGATTAACATATGTAGAACATTTATAGGTCACGTCGCATACAAAGTAGACACCGGTGGAGTTTAAACGCTAAAGACGCAAAACAGTGAGTTCATGTCCCCACGATTTAATATAATCTAAAGAAAAACAAGTAATTTTAGTGTTGTTTGTATGCTATGAAGTTGTTGATGTTGATCTTGTGTTTTTAGTTAGATCCACTATGTGTAAGCTTGTTAGAAGCATAGATCTAACAAGTTTAAGCATCGATCTTGAAAGATCCATGAAGAAACTTGATGATGAACTTGAAGATCTTTAAAGTAAGCTTGAACATGGTTTCAAAATAGGTTTTTCATGATCTTGAAACCACTAAACATATGGATGATTTATTTTGTGAAATAAAGTTTCATTAAAGTTTATAAAAGTTTAACAAGAAGCTTTGATTTGAGAAGATCTAACTGTTTAAAATATGGATTTAAAAGACTACACATTTTTATAAATATTCAAGTTCATCACATGAATAAACATGATGATTTTAGTAGACTTTACTTGTTAAATTTGTGAATCTTGAATATTGGTGATTTAAAGAAAATAAACACACGTTTTAAAAATATGGGAAACCTCCATTTTTAGGGAAAACTATATCAAAATTTTTATAAAATTTTGACACTTAGAAAAATATAAAGTTTTGTGAAACTTTTTCTACAAAAATTGTTAAGAAAATTAAGTTTTCTTCAAGAATTAAAACAACTAGAGTTAATTGCCAAAATCGTCCCTGAGGTTTGGGCAGGTATTTGCCATTTTCGTCCAAAATGACACTTTTGTACCAAATTGCCCCCAACGTTTGTAACTTTTTGCCATTTGCATCCAAACCACTAACTTAGTTTATTTTTTCTGTTAAGTTGAGGATATTTGGATGAAACTGGCAAATATAAAACCACGGGGACGATTTTGACAATTGACTCAAACCCTTTGTAATTTCTTTTATTTAATTTTTTTGTTACATATATAATAAAAAAGAATATACACGGAGGTTTTAGAAAAAAAAATAATAGTTTTGTCACATAATTTTTATAAATTTTCATCCAAATCACTAACTCAATTTATTTTTTTCTGTTAAGGTAAAGGATGTTTTAAATTTTATAAATTAAGATAGAAATTAATTTACAGCTTTTTCATAAAAAAGTATTACAACTTAAAGTATTTATCAGTTGTAGAGATAGAAAAAAATTGTAAAACGTTACATATTTTTTAAATGTGTTGAGCACCTAGGAAATATGTTGGTAGAAATAAAATATTTATTTAATTAAGATTATGAGGATAACTAACTAATACTTATTCTGAGTGGCTTGAGTAAAGAAACTTTTAGTTCATAGCATTATAATTATAATTTGGTGGGTAATTTTAAGGTTTGGTAACGATATGTTGTTTGATATAGGGGGGGGGGGCACTGGTTTCTGTTTTTTTCTTAGGAGCGAATTTAAAAGAGCAGAAGATGAATTACAAACTTGGTACATATGATAAAAAAAATTTATTTGATCTTTTTCAATAAGGTTACCAGCATTTTAGTTTTATAAAATTTAGAGGTTTAAGTAGATTTTATTTTTATAAAACTGATCTATATAAAAAATTAGAAATTAATTTCTGTCTTTGTTTATAAACATCCTTCGCCTTAATAGAAAAATTAACTTAGTTAGTGGTTGGATGAAAATTTATAAAAATTATGTGACAAAACTATTATTTTTTTCATATTAAAATTGCATGTATATTCTTTTTTATTATATATGTAACAAAATTAATTAAATAAAAGAAATTTAAAAGAGTTTGAGTAAATTGCCAAAATCGTCCCTGTGGTTTTATATTTGCAAGTTTCATCCAAATATCCTCAACTTAACAGTAAAAATAAACTAAGTTAGTGATCTGGATGAAAATGGCAAAAAGTTACAAACGTTGGGGGCAATTTGGTACAAAAGTGTCATTTTGGACGAAAATGGCAAACCTGCCCAAACCTCAGGGATGATTTTGGCAATTAACTCAAACAACTATAAGTATGTATTTTTTTAGGGACAAATATATTAGTGTATGATAGTAACTTGAAAATACACTAAATACTCCAAATGAGTATAAACACCAAAATACACATATAAAATACACAAGGAAATATTTATAAATATATATACAAAAATTACTCATAAATGAGTATATGGACAAATACCAAAATATATGTTTATATAAATATATTCCTCACAAATACATGGACTTGGACAACATTTGGAGAATATTGGACAAATATATATGATTACTACAATTAGTGGAAACAATACAAAATCGAACTAGTGAAAAACACAAAATCAATTCTTTTGATTTTTAATACTTTCCAGAATTATATTTCTTAAAAATAATATATTTTTAAGGTTAGTTTGCACTATATATATTTCTCATACTGTGTCTTGGGGGCACTACTTCCCAAGTATGAGAAATATATATATTGCAAACTAACCTTAAAAATATATTATTTTTAAGAAATATAATTCCGGAAAATATTAAAAATCAAAAGAATTGATTTTTGGCGAATAATGTAAAATACAGAAGTATTTACACCTAAACACAAATATATTTTCCTAAGTGTACTTATACAAAATAATATTCGAAATATTATTTAACAAACTTACTTATATTTATTTTGAAAAATATTATAAGTATCATATATTTGGATAAGTTAAAAATATATATTATTTTTAACATTCATCATTTCCTAATACTACATATATAAATATATATTTTTTGAGAATAAAATATATATATTCACGAGTGAAAAATACAATTTAGATTAACAATAATACCACGAACGGGCAAGACCCGACCATCGTGGGCACGACCCATACATGTGACGAACATATATGATTAAAACAATACAAATACATAACTCAAGATGGTAACTTGTACTTAGTGAGTTACAAGTTTAGGTGATTAACATATGTAGAACATTTATAGGTCACGTCGCATACAAAGCAGACACCGGTGGAGTTTAAACGCTAAAGACGCAAAACAGTGAGTTAATGTCCCCACTTTTAAACATTTTCGTGTTTTCAAAACTTTGGGGAAAATACATGTGTTATGGTATGTTGAGACAAAACTAAGGAATGATATATAGATCATGTTACGAATAGGGTGAAACTTAAGCACCATTAATCACGTATACACCTAGACCGAGTAGCAAAATGTTAGATCTAATGGGTTTGGGCAGCCTCACTCTTGGTCCTTACATTTTCCTATGAGTGCTTTTGGGTCCCAGCCGAGAAACGACGGAATATTGCCTAGGGTTGGATGCTTCCTATGTCGTCACCCATGTTAATGTCCTCGCGAAACATTAGCGATCTCGATTTCCTTACATTTACATAATACATTTTACAAATACATTTTACAATTACCTACCATGTTTCATTCAATTACAACTCATACATTCTATACAAAACTGCATGAATTCACACCAACTTTTGTTGACGATTTTCAAAACTTACATGTATTTCAGGAAACTAGTGGATGCTCGCGGCCTCTTTTGTTCATGAAGTAGTTTTATGTTTCGAGATGCTCCATTGCCACCTTTTGATAGATTTGTTTGTTATATCCAACCTCCTTGCGGCGATATAGGAAACAAAACCTTAATCTTTGATTTGAAATGATGTTGTAAACTTTTAAACAATTATCTTTTGTTGAGATGTAAACTCTAAACTTAACTTGTACTTTGGATGTTTAAACTTTAATTGGCAAAGTGGAGTTTGTTTTATATCATGTAGTATGTGTACCTATGGTATGCAATGAGAATCATTCACGATCACACCTCGTGCTTCCGCCTTTAAAAAGGGTGTGACATTTGGGTAGGGTTAAAAGACAATAATGCCCTGTAGGTATTACAAAGATACCAGTCAAACTAAAGGTCTACTCACAGAGGGTTGTAAACTGTAGCGTTTTTCAAACGGCAAGACTATAGATGGCAATAAGCTCTCTAGGGGCGTCTATAATGATTTCTGTCCTATAACAAAAGGTTGTAAATTGAGGTTTACTCTTTAAAACATTAGTTATAATTTATCTTAGAGTAAATTACTGTTTTGGCTCATGTGGTTTAGTCAGTTTAATCCTTTCAGCTTAAAGAGGAATTTTTTAACATATCAGACCCCGAGTTTGCATTTTATAACGGTTTTGGCCCTTATGGTTTAGTAAGTTTAACCCTTTCAACCTAAAGAGGAATTTTTTAACATATCAGACCCCGAGTTTGCATTTTATAACGGTTTTGGCCCCTGATACTAACTGTGTTACTCTTTTTGCAGTTAAGTGTAAGGGTAATTAGGTAATTATATACCTTAGGGGCTGTTTTTGATAATTACAAAGTTCTTTTAATATTTATAAGAGATTATTATTACAATTGCTCAAGTTTTTTTATTATTTCATTATTTTCACAATTATTATTTAACAAAATATGTTTTATATATACAAATAAATATGTATTTTCATTAACCGTTCCGTTTTTAAAATCATTTGTTCCTTTAACCTTTTTTAAACCGTATATCGTTTTTAAAATTATTCATTTTTAAACCACTTGTTTATTAAAAATCGTTCTTTTCAATGTTGTTTGTCTATTAAAGTTTTTTTAAACAATTCATTTTATAGTTTTCTTTTTTAAAATCATTTATTTTTTAAACATTTTTAAAAACTCACTTTTTTAAGTCGTTAATTTTTAAAGCGTTTCTTTTTAAACCGTTCCTTTTAGAACCATTTTTGAAATCATTCATTTTTTTAAACTTCGTATTCAGTTTATTTATAGCCGTTAGAGAAAAAGAACTTCAGAATATATGAACGATTTCAAAAATCGAAGGAATTTAAAAACGATCGATTTTAAACGAACGATTTAAAAGATCGAAGATTAAGAAAAGGACTTTTATAAAAAAAAAACCTTAAAAAAATAAGTTAACAAGTGTAAGTTACTAAAAAACGCACGAATTTAATAAACGAAAGGTTGAAAAAATAACGAATTTTGAATAAACAAACAGTCTAAAGAAATGGAAGATTTGAAAAAGAAATAAATAATTCTAAAAAAGTTTGAAAAATGTACGCTTTTTAGAAAATCATTCTTTATACACGTCGTTTTGTAAAATTTAAAAAATCAATGACTTAAAAAAGTGAGTTGTTTAAAAATGTTTAAAAAATAAATGATTTTAAAAAGAATGGTATAAAATGAAGTGTTTAAAAAAACTTTAAAAGATAAACGACTTTAAAAAGAACAATTTTAAAAAACAAATGGTTTGAAAAGAAACAATGTTAAAATCGATAGATGGTTTAAACAAAAACTACTTTTATAAAAACAAACAGTTAATGAAAACACATATTTATTTATATATTTAAAACGTATTTTATTAAATAATAATCGTGAAAATAACGAAATAATAAAAAAAAACTTAAGTAATTGAATTAATAATCTCTTAAATATTAAAAAAAACTTTGTAATTATAAAAAACAACCCCTAAGGTATATAATGACCTAATTATCCTTACACTTAACTGCAAAAAAAATAACAAAGTTTGTGTCAGAGGCCAAACCCGATATAAAATGCAACCTATGGGTCTGATATGTTAACAGATTTCTTTTTAGGCTGAAATCGTTAAACTGGCTAAATCACAGGGGCCAAAACAGTAATCTACTCATTATATGTTATTGACATATTTTTTATTGCTTATTTTTTTTTAGTTTTTGTTGTTATTATCCTCATCTTTCTGTGTATATTTGATTGTCACATGAAGTGAAAATTTTATATCATCTTTTTTCTAATTTTATGTATTAAAATTTGAAATTAACTGAATAAATATATGAACTACCATACAAATCAACATTCAACACCCAATCGGTGCTTATGATCTTGGGCTTATTCGTTTACTAAACCTAAAAGAACTGGTTGAGCACCCAAAAGATATGCTGTGCACTATTGGAATCAATGACTGCACAACATCCGTCATCAAAGGCCGGTAATCAGCTGCACTCTGCACACACATTGCCGCAATAGCGGCTACCTGCAATCGAAACAATAAACTTTGATCGGATCATCTTCTTACTTATTGTGGTCATTTTTAGACGTGTTAGACCGTTTACTTGAAAATATGTTGATTTTAGTTGTTGTTTCTCTAACAGCGCAAATATAGGCCATATTAACCCGTGTTAAAAAAAGGTACTTTTAAACAAATTTACCACCTCCAGTTATCAAATATCTAACATGGGTCAAACTGAACTAACCTGAATTAAATCCTTTCTCGAGAATTGACCATGTAGATTCGGATCAACCATCTCCACAACTGCTGCCCTATTTGTTAATCTTGGAAGAGCCTACGAGCAACCGAGTTTAAGTCATATAAAACGCAAGGGAAAAAGATACACTTTTCCTGTTCGAATGACAAATGGTCATATCCCATTCGTCAGAGTTGGGCCCATGACTGACTGACGGGCACAACTTTAATTAGAAACTAACTTGTGTTAGTTAAGTTTAATAAATAGTTGTGGACGGGAAAGTATGTTTGTAAATGAAAATCACATGAATATACTTACCCATGAGACGAGGACATGTTCTCCAGGTGGGCGGTTAGTGTCAATAGGTACACGTCCAGTTAAGAGCTCTAGCAAAACGACTCCGTAGCTATAGACATCTGATTTGGTGGTAAGTTTTCCGGTTGAAGCGTACCTATCGTTTACAAATATATATATATATAATGTTCTTTACATGTACAATCAAACTTAGCATTTAAAGAGACAACCCGGTTAATCATAATAGAAAAATATACGTTTATTTATGAATCTCAAATCTGGTTAAGTTTAAAAAAAAAAAAAAAAAAAAAAAAATAGTCGAATGGGTCAAACAAGTAAAATCATGCCTGACACACGAAAAGTTGAAAAACAACATATTTTTAATATAAAATGTATTAAGTCAACCCAAAACAACCCAATAAAATGTATTAAGTTAACCCAAAACAACCCAACGATACCATTTAAAATATATCAATAAATTTAAATTGTAGTAAGTTTGACATGAACTCATTTTAACCTATAACTTAAGCGATGTTTAGCTAAGCTTTTTAAAAGAGCTTATGACTTTTTAGAGAGTGATTTATTGATTTTTCCCCTCCCATAAACTCTCAAACCCAAATATCATTTAATTTTTCAAAATGTCAATAAGCTAATAAGTCAGTAAAATAACCAATCCAAAACACCCCCTTAGAAGATATAAACAACTCACTCAGGGGCCAAATATCCGGTAGTTCCCAAAACACGGGTCGATATCATGCCATTGAGCTTGTATGATCCAATCTTGGCTAACCCAAAATCAGACACTTTTCCTCGAAAATTTTCGTTCAACAAGATGTTCGTAGATTTAAAATCGCGGTGTATGACCGATGGCGTGGTGTGCTCATGGAGGAACTCGAGGGCTCTTGCACAATCAAGTGCGATTCTCATTCGGATACCCCAACTCAATAGTTGAGGTCGACCATCACAAGGGTGCAGGCGATCATAAAGAGTACCATTAGGCATGTATTCAAATACCAAAAGCTTGTGTTGGTTATCAGCACAATATCCAAGAAGATCCACCAAGTATGGACAATGCAAACGGCTTAATAAATCCACCTGCATTTTGTTTATGTTCTTTTAATTAGTTTTTATTTAATATATCAGAGACGATAGATGTGTGAATATTAACTCTTATTTGATAACCTTTTTTTAATTAGTTTTTATTTTAATTAGTTTTAACTCTTACCGTTAAATGCAATATTTAACATGTCCTAACCCGAAAATAAAAAGTCAAAAGAGTCACATTTTTACCGGTTAGAGCATGTTAAAGACATTTTTTACGTCACACCTTTTTCCTCAATTGCGTACAATGGTACTGAATTAAAAGTTTGTTATATTTTTCATCTTTCATAAACAACCTAAACAACTTAAAAGTTCGTTACATTTTGGTGAAAAAGAACCTTGTTTATATAAAAAAAAAAATTGATGTCATTTTATGTATACACACTCTCAATACAAATTAAACAAATATTAAGTAAAGGGGTAGCGGCGCAGCTTATTGCCCGTTTACCAACTGTCTCGATGTAAATTCATAAATATGGTGGATAATTAAGTAAATACCTCTGAACGAAATGCACGCTCTCCTTGCTTGCCTTCCCTATGAAGCATTTTAATGACGGAAGGAGTGCCATCACGCAACAACCCACGGTACACATACCCGAAACCGCCCTTAGTCACAAGGTTAGTTTGGTTGAAGTTGTCGGTAGCCGATTGCAGCTCTTTATATGTGAATACTTGAATCCCTTTAGATGTTGCTGATGGTGGTCTTCCTCCATATATGCATCTCTTCATATCTAATATATCTCCCCACAAAAATAAGCAAATATATATTTTATATATCATTTACACATTTAAATAAAAAGTTTTAGCAAGTATCTAATATATATCAATCATTTACTGTTTCTGATATTCATCTTATAACTTTTATGAAGTTAAATTAACTTAATGAAGTGTCTCAAACTTTTAGTTACCTGTGGTACCATTGAAAGATATGATGCTATGAGCATTGAACATGCAACTTTTATTGCCGTTAGCGGCGGTTCCATTCGGTTTTGGAGATTTCGCACGACGAAGAAATGCTACAACTAAAGAAATTGCAAGTAGTAAAATGACGATGACAATGGGAACAAGCACCACAAGGATGGTAGTTTCCGGGTGAATGTGATGGTCGCGATTGTGGTGATGTTGGTTGTCATGGAGCGAATGACTCCGGCTGCCCTTGATGTGTGTCCTTGTAGGTGGCTCTGTTGCATTTGTTTTCATGGTTACCATAACCAAAGAAGATGGGAGATAAAGAGGGAGAGAGGGGTTAAAGGGTATTGATGAACAGTTATGCTTTATATAGTTAAGGTTGTTTGATGGGAAAATTTAACAGTTTGTAGAAAGAGCTCTATGACATGTTTTTTGTTTTAATAGTTATAGATGTAAAAAGCTCTATGACATCAAGTTTACATTATAACATCATTTTTACATACTTAACATCATTTAGATTGGTGACAGTACAGAACAACATATCATCATCATACTCAGAAAATCACACCAATAGTAAATCTAAGGTAGAGTCTGAGGAGGGCAACATATAGACAACCTTACCTCTATCCTATAGGAATAGAGAGGATGCTTCCAGTGAAACCCTCGGCTCGATAGTAGTTTTGTATCAAGCCTTGGACATAAGGTACATAAAAATTGGTACAAAAGCCGATTAGTGTGTTTACCCCCTTGTCTTTCGGCTATCAACGCCATCACATGATGCATGATTAACCGTCCCTCGCTTTTTAACGTTATTTTCAAGAAATTAGTAAAATAAACGTTAAAATTCCCCGAGAGCCCACATATATATACGTTATATGCGCATACGGTAAGCGGGGTGTAAGTATAGAACAACATACTAGATTTTTATACGTGAATGAGATTTTGATGTCTCAAATTTATACCTTTTTATCTTTCAAAAATGTATTGTCGTCTGCAAAATATATTACACATGAATCAATTTCAATTGATATTTGATAGCATTTTATACTCATGTATACCAAATTAAAGTATCCTTGTAAATGATACGCAAATCAAATTAAAGTGTATATATTGTATAACTGTTTGCTAACACAATGTTTTCGCATCATGTCCAAAATAAATAAACACAACTCAGGTTTAAGTATATATATTTTTTACTCATGTGTTTTAAAAATATGTGTTTTCGTGTCTCAGGCCAGGCCGGACTTACCCATTTGGATGGGTGGGCGGCTGCACTCCTTAAAAATTTTCAACCGCACCCTTTGAAAATTTTCAATCACCCCCTTTAACAAAATCTTATGAATTAAACAAAAAAAAGGGAATTGACCTGTAATAATCTCACCTAGACCTTATTGGCCATTAATAATCTCACCTCAGAATATTTCCCCCACCAGTCCCACCTTTCACCTATTTTTCCTACAATGGTCCCCCGTTAAAAAAACTTAACGTAGTTAAACTTTTTTCCAAATTACAAACAGATCTTTTAGGGCTTTTGATCAGAACGATGATACGAGTCCATTGATTGTAAACACTGATTTTTATTAAAATTATAACTTAGTGTATATAATTATTTTTTAACCACTTTACTTAATAATTTAACCCAATAACTTTTACTTAACAAGTTAGCCATTAGCCCACTAAACATTCTATTGTAACCCAAGAACAATTAACCCAACCCAATTAAATTTGAAGTTAAATAAAATAACTCAACCCAACCACCCCTTCTAATTTTTTCTCCCACTCTCCCTCTTCTGATCGCGCAGCGACCGATGCACGAAAGCAGTCAATAGGCACGACGGCAGCGACTGCATTCTCACGGGAAAAACTTGATTCCGGCCACCAGACCACCTCGAATACAAAATTTTAACGAGGTATCTTCGTTTTTTTTATGTGGTTTTTAGGAGAGATAGAGTTATAAAGATGTTAAAAGGGTTTGAAATTTTATGTGTTTTGATGAATTTTTTTTGTTGTTCTAGACTTTAGTAGCATGATTTTGTTGTTTTAATGTTTTTTTGTTGTTCTTTATTTACTAGGGATTGAAAATTATGGATCGATTTATATGTGATAGAAACCATAAGTAAGGAAGTTTTGGCGAGATTTCTCGTGAGGAACCATTAGAAAAGTAACTTTAGATGATGTTTTGTATAGATTTCAAAAAATGAAAACCTGTAGGGCATAGTTTTAAACATGTTTATAATGACGTTTGAAATGTTTTTGATGGTTATATAAATTTTAGTTTGATGTTCTTTTGTTTTATATGACCAGTGTCACACCCTAACCAATGGCGAATCATCGGGGCGTGACACTGAGCGAAACAGATTGTTCATGAGAATCCATAACAACTATTAATGACAATATTTTAAGGTTCAATATTCCATACTATTAAACAAATAGAGCATAACAGTCATTTCAAATATTCAGTCTCAAAAAGTAAACCATTCCAACAACTCAGATTTATTTAGTGGGTTTCTAGACTCCTAACTTGTTTCCAGCATACATCCAATCAACCTGTCACATACGTTAAAATAAAGTCAATACATAAAGTAAAGGTGAGTACAAAGTTTGCATAATAATAGTATGAAAAGCAAAGTGTTTACGCATAACCAGCATGTAACACGTAACGGGCGAAGCATGTAACTATCAACAATGATACAACCTGACCACGAGACTACGTTGTAAAGTATGCGCGACATATGTTCACCGAAGCGAACACGTGAAGTAAAGTAATGTGATCCCTAGCAACCCCTGTTCACAACAGGTGCTGAGTCCAAACTATAGTACTATCGTTGCTAGAGGCGGTCTAGTGTAACATTATATAAGTATAGTAACAGGCATTCATCAAACCACGTATAGCATGTGGGAGCGGTTAGCGTTTATAAAGTGTTTGAGTTGTGTGTTGTGTTTTGTGTTTTGATATAGAACTTTTGTAACACCCAAAAGTGCGTTAAACGAAAATGGGTTCGAGATACTCACAATGTGTGTTTAGCAAGTAAACATAATCTGGACTGGATTGAAGGGAGCGCGTTGAGTTAGCCTGTGTACGGAAACAGAAGCATAAGTCTTCGTCAGGGTTGTGTGGTTGTAGAACGTCGGACGAGATAAGTGTTCGACAGGTGATCCGAACGAATGGGTTCCATCCAAACGAATGGTCATAAATAGAGTGTCGAGTGGGGTAAAAAGTATTCATCAGTCTATCGAACGGATGGTCATTCGAATGAGTGTGTGGGTGTTTGTAAATCGTTAAAAATTCGAAGTTTAATTATAAGTTTTTAAACAATGGAAATTATAAGGGTCAGGTCAGTCGAACGGATGGTCATCCGTACGGATGGCCATTCGAGCGGATGGCCTGTGTTTAAAGTTTTTATAAAATTTTCCAAGTAAAAGTTTGGAGTTAACGGAGACGGCGTGACGACATGTCAAACAATGGAAAGATACCAATCCCAGTTCATTCGGCGGGATGGTCTCAGCCCATTCGAACAAACGCGCTGTTCTTGATGAGGATTCATGTTTGACCCGTTAATCAGTCCATCTCTCTGGTGGAAATTCGTTTTCAAGTTGGCTTTCGACTAAGGAACGAGTCGAGAGTCTGCTTGAGTCTAGATTCCATCAATATTGTGTAGAGTTTGAAGAAAAGTTGAAAACAGATGAAAAAGTGTTGAAATCTTTCGTAACTTTGTTGAAAAATGTGGAAATCCTTTAGATCTTGGGCAAATCTCGATTGATGTTCTACAATAGTTTGCCTAAGCAAAATGAGTGAAATCCACCTTCAAGAGGTCCAAATCAGATGATATCAAGAAAAAGTTAGTGTGTGTGTGTGTGTGTGATGTTGATGAACAAGATGGTGTAGAAGTGATTAGAGATGAAGATTAGCGAAGATTTGAGAGAAAGAGCTTACAAATTGGCCTTGAATCGCAACAGAGTTTTGGGGAGTGGATGAGAGTGTCAAAGTCAAAGAATGGAGGTGTACAGCGGTATTTATAGGGAGAATGCGAAGGGTTAAGTCGGTGGCGAGTAGCAGTCGTTCGGATGGCTCCATCCAATCGGATGATCATCCAGACGGATGGTCATCTGGGCGGATGTCCATTAGGACGGAAGGCCATTCGGACGGCCGTGTGCGCGTTTCTTAGTTTTCCAACTTTGGTTCGTTTGTTAAGCGTTGCGTTGCGTTTAATCAAGTTGCGAGTGAGCGTTTAAGCGTATAAGCGTCGCGTTGATAACCACATAACATTCAACAAATAATCACACAAATAACACACATAAAATAATTAAATCCACATTTTGAGTCTGCATTGATACGATAGCGTTTAGTCTAAATAAGCGATGTAAAACGCGATAAAATGCGTTTAAGTAGTAAGTGTTATAAATAGCGTTAAAATGTGATAACCGTGTTTAAGTAAGCGTTGTAACATGCGTTTAAAACATAGTTTAAACCCATTGCGCTAATTGAATCCCATGAGTACAAGCGTTCACAAAAGAAATGACAGCGATGAGTAACGATCCGAAAGGTCTGGTTGTTGCAGCCTCCCATACTTAAGGAGCAAGCGTAACAAAGAGTTGTGGATATTTAGCTTTCATATCACTTTCGAGTTCCCAATTGAACTCGGCACCGTGTTTGCCTTCCCAGCGAACCTTAACTATAGGAATGCGTGAGCGTCGAAGTTTCTTGGTCTCTCAGTCCATCATTTCTACTGGCTTTTCCACAAAGTGTAGAGTTTCGTTTACTTATAAATCCTCAAGAGGCACGTGAACATTTTCTTCAGCTAGGAACTTTTTGAGGTTCAAGACGTGGAAAGTCGGATGTACGTTTCTGAGTTCCTTCGGTAATTCGAGTCGATATGCCACTTTGCCATTTTTTCCAGAATCTTAAAGGGGCCCACGTATCGTGGCGCTAGCTTTCCTTTCTTGCCGAATCGGATCACCCCCTTCCAGGGCGAAACCTTTAGGAGTACGTGATCACCAATTTCAAACTCAAGGGGCTTGCGGCGTTTATCGGCATAACTCTTTTGACGACTCCAAGCTTTCAAGAGATTGTCTCGTATCTGGAGGATCTTGTCAGTCGTTTCTTGTAACAACTCAGGACCGGTGATTTGAGCGTCTCTGATCTCGTGCCATACGATAGGCGATCGACATTTTCTACCATATAATGCATCAAAGGTGCCATTTGAATACTAGCGTGATAACTGTTATTGTACGACAATTCTACTAAAGGTAAATGCGAATCCCAATTACCACCAAAATCTTTAACGCATGAACGAAGCATGTCTTCAAGGGTGCGGATCGTGTGCTCAGTCTGACCGTCGGTCTGGGGATGGAATGCGGTACTGAGATTAAGAGTCGTACCGAGTGCAGCTTGGAATGTCTCCCAGAGACGCGAGGTAAATCGACCATCGCGGTCAAAGATGATGTCATGGGGTGTCCCATGTCGACAAATGACTTCGTCGGTATAGATTCGTGCTAATCATTCTACCTTGAAGTCTTCTCGTATCGGTAAAAAGTGAGCGGATTTCGTAAGACGATCAACGATAACCCAAATGCTATCGTGACCTGAGGGCGTGCGAGGGAGTTTCGTAATGATGTCCATGGCAATACTCTCCCATTTCCACTTCGGGATCTCGAGTTGTTTGAGTAAGCCCGAGGGTCGTTGGTGTTCAGCCTTAACCTTCGAGCAAGTTAGGAATTTTGAAACGTATAGAGCGATATCCTTCTTCATTCCCGGCTACCAATACCTGGAGCGGAGGTCCTGGTACATCTTGTCGGCATCGGGGTGAATGGAATATCGGGATTTGTGGGCTTCAGTCAGCAAAATCTCTTGGAGGGGTGGTGAAGATAATAATCTGGATTTTGAAAAAGATAGAGAGAGAAAGTCATTGTATAGAGAAAAAGAGAGTAGAGATAATAATCTGGGTTTTTTTAATTCTTATAAGATTTAAAAGCATGGGTATAGTAAAGGTTGAATTAAAATAATAGGAGAAATGACAAATTTGCCCCTGACTTAATAGAGGTGAATGGATGGGGTTAAGTCAGTTGGACCAAAATGGCAATGATGAAACCTTTTTGGATCCAGATGTGAAAAATGAAACATTTGGACTATACTGGCAAAACAGCCCAAACCAAAGGGACTAAAATGGCATTTAACTCTTTCTTTTAACTATATTAAGCTTTCCATGAAGTTGCAAAGGTTTGCCTTTTGACTTATCAAACGATTCTCGTCTTAGGATTCTAAGTTTTAGCCAGTTTCTTTAGATGATTTTCCTCTATGACCAACTAGTCTTGTTTGTTTTACCATGACACTTGTTCGATTTGTCTTATCTGTTTGGAAAAGTGACCAGACTTCTAACAGAGCTAATAGTTGGTGCATCAATATTTCTATTGATTATCAATACATGATTAGCTTTGCTGATATTGACATTTGCAACTTGTTGGTGCTTCAGTTTTGTATCCCAAACCAAATCCAAAAGATATTAGCTTGTTTTTCAATGAAACTTACAAAATTACTTGCTTCCTTATAACTTCTCACACTATTTTTGCATGAATCTCTCTCTACGAAGGGAGATTCTTTCCTTTTCATAAAAATCAATTTTAGCTTCAAGTAAAAGTTTGAGTTTTTAATACTTTTACAGTTTTTAATAGTTTCATCCCTTTCGTTTCTAATATTTTCTATTTGTTGGATGAGTTTTCTGTTAGATAGCTCAAGTTAACTTTATCAGATTCAAACTTGATTCTGTCGAATTTGAATAGAATCAAGTTTTAATCTATCATTTATTTTGTGGAAGTTAGAAGTTAGTTTAGTAATTTGATTAAACAAATTTTGCTTTGTAAGCTTTACCTCTTGATTTGAGTCAGAGTACTTAGGTGATGTATACTCCTTTGCCATGAGACAGAAGTTGGTAATATCATCTACTTCATCGTCTGATGAAGATGAGTCAGACTCTTCTTCAGCCATGCGAGCTTTGCCCTTGTTCTCTCTTCTCTTGGAATATTCCAATTTCTTGGAGTAGTACTCGACTCCTTTAACTTTCTTATTCTTAGAGTCAGAGGCATAGTGCCCTTTATCAATGGCATATAACATTGTTTTATCTACTTCCTTTTTGTTATCATCTAAGTTTTGTATTTTAGAGTTGTTTTTGTGTTGAACTGGAATAATCGATTCTTTTATCAAAACCTTTAAAAAATTTAAATTGTTTTATAAAAGTGCCAGAGACTATGCCAAAGATTCAATATCTGGCTCAAAGTTATTTTCTTCATTTTTATTTAATAAGTCAGACGACTTCTTTGAAAAATCTTACAAGGGTGGACTTAGGTCTTACACTCTTTTCTCTAATGGTATTAGAGATAAGAGCGACGAGACCGCCCTTAGAGGTTGAATCTTTAAAGATTTCACTCTCTTGGGCATGGAGAATACTGAACAAATTACTTAATTGCATTCTTTCAAGATCAGCAGTTGCTCTTAACGGCCCAGTTAAGTGCCTTCACCCTTGAATAAACTTGATAGATGTCACACCCCCAAAATCCACACGCGGAGTATCACCGCTTGGAGGCGTGACTGACTAGGATCAAGCCACCAATCATATTGAACAATATATATATATAAATGTAATTCAACCAAACCAATATGAAAGGTGTTCAAAACATAAGTATAATCTCAACGTTTAGCGGAAGCATAAAAGTAAACCCAACACAAGTATAAGTATATAATGTCATAAATGTTTAACAAAGCATTCACGATCCTTGTCCACAACGACCGCGCCTCCCAGTGCAAGCTCAAAGTGTACCTAACAACCTGCAAGGCATGTAACAGAGGGTCAACAACTAGTTGAGCGAGTTCACAGTGGGTTGTTTAGTAATAGTGTTCATTTCGTAAAACGTTGTTTGTTTAGTAACCCATGTATCGTTATAATTACATCGCGGCCCTCCAGGCATGTTTGCGAAGATTAGTGGGGGTTTCCCATGTATTGTAGACTAGTTTTATTTGTATCGCGGCCCTCCAGGCATGTGTGCGAAGTTTAGTATCAGTATCGCGGCCATTCCATGCATGTGTGCGAAGTTTAGTATCAGTATCGCGGCCATTCCAGGCATGTGTGCGAAGATCAGTATCAGTATCGCGGTCATTATAGGCATGTGTGCGAAGAGTAGTGGGGGCTTCCCCATGTATCACTAGTCTAGCAGTATCTATAAGTGACCTTTCCCCAAATGAGGTCAGTAGTACGTAATTCCCATAACCATGTAAGTACAATCAATCAATCAATCCCATTCCCTACCCGGGAATCCCATGCCTTAGTAAGGGTGTGAACTCACCTTGGTTTGCTCGGTATGCTAAGGTATGTGCTCACAAACAATCAGTCAAGTCCTAGAGTACGCACGTATACTTAATCAGTTTATATTCACGAAGTTCACGTAGGCATATACAATCACTGTGGTATCAATAAGCAATCACGGATAATACAAGGCACTTAATCAAGTTCGTACAAGTCATGTTTAACTTCTAACAGCAGTTAGTTAATCCAGTTAATACTTAAGAGAGTTAAATCGAGTTACTGTGCAAAATACCCATTCGGCGAAACATCCCCTGTTTCGCCGTGCACCCTCTCCGACGAAACACTTCTATTTCGTCAAGGCTTGTTTCGTCGTGATGGTCTCGGCGAAACACTTTGTGTTTCGTCTGATTCGTTTCGTCAAAAATGGTTTCGGCGAAGCACTTTGGTTCGCCGTCACCTTTGTTTCGCCGTCACCTTTGTTTCGCCAAGAAGCCAGTTACGTCACAAGTCAGTTATGTACAGAAACCCTAATTGCCGTCATACAGAATCATACAGTTATTCAACAAATCATCGATATCATGGATTTCTAATCATAACATATTCATCCGTTAACCTTAAGCAATCTAGCATAGGAATATCATATCACAATTTCATCATTCATTAGCATGCTCGTATCATTCATGAACAATGGCATAGACAGTTGAAGTCATAAACATAAACCCTAATCTATATACTGATTCAACAACAAACAATCCATTCTGTACATACAAATCCGTAATCCAAAATTCCTAGATCATATTATAACCAACACATCATCTAATCATGAACATAAACCCTGTCTAATAATCATTTAAGTCCAATGTCCAACACACAAATAACAACAATTCAATCAACAACGATTTACACTAACCGAGATAGGAGAAATAACGGGTTGATTGCTAAGAATGACTTCGGGGACTTCAAACTGCCGTCACACAGAAGAGAGAGCTCTAGGGTTTCTTGTTTTCTAAAAGTGGTGACAAATGAACCCGTAGAACTAAATAACTATTCGGCGTAACGTACTGGGCCGTTACTGGGCCTCGGCGAATCGTGGGCTGGCGAAACACACTGTTTCGTCGAACAAAGGATGGCGAAACAAATCTGTTTCATCGTGGTGTTCTATGGCGAAACTCATCAGTGTTTCGTCGGGTTGTTTGATGGCGAAACACTCTTGTTTTGTCGGGTTGGTTCAAGGTGTAACAGTTTAATGTTTTTAGCTTTTGAACGGACTAATAAACAGATCATCAGCTTGAATCACATAACACAATGCTCACAATACATTTAGCATGACACTAACATGTAAGGTTACAAAGCAAACAAATCATATAAACCATCAACTTTACAATTAACGTGCATTTAATGCGAAAACGGAATCTTGGAAACTCGAGTTGTCACATTATCCCCAACTTGAAAGAAATTTCGTCCCAAAATTTAGCATGCGGTTACTGAGGAAGCTAGGTAAGTTGTATCGTTTACTGGTTTTCCTGGGGTGTCACATCATCCCCCCGTTGATTTGGAATTTCTTCCTGAAATTCTGTAGTAGCTTCAGCCTCAGTAGTAGTTGCATTGTTCTGGAATAACTGGGGATATTTGAGTTCCAACCAACTCGAACAAGAGGTATTCTGGTGTTTTTGAGGACCTTAACATCCCGGTCCGTGATTTCAACTGGTTCTTCGACGAAATGCAACTGTTCGTCGATAGTGAGTTCCTTCAAAGGAACTATGAGGGTCTCATCTGACAGACACTTCTTCAGATTCGACACGTGGAAAACATTGTGAACTGCACCGAGTTCTGCTGGTAGGTTTAGTTTTTAGGCCACTTTGCCTATTCTTTCTATGATTTCGAACGGTCCGACATACCGCGGATTGAGTTTGCCTCGCTTACCAAAACGAACCACACCCTTCCACGGTGAGACTTTGAGTAGTACTCGATCCCCAACTTGGAACTCGAGCGGTTTCCTGCGCTTATCAGCGTAGCTTTTCTGACGGTCACGAGCCGCCGCCATGCGTTGCTGTATCTGTGCAATCCGTTCAGTAGCATCAACTAGCATTTCTGGACCTGTGATTTGACTATCCCCCACCTCTGCCCAACAGAGAGGTGACCGGCATTTACGTCCGTATAATGCTAGTGTGGTAACTGTTGTTGTACGAGAACTCCACTAACGGGAGATGCTTTTCCCTGCTGTTGCCGAAATCGACAACACATGCCCGAAGCATGTCTTCTAGAGTCTGGATAGTGCGCTCAGACTGCCCATCCGTCTGTGGGTGATAAGCTGTGCTCATGTCCAATCGAGAGCCAAAAGTTTTGTGCATCGCTTGCCACAGTTCTGAAGTAAATCGTGCATCACGATCCGAAATTGTAACAACCCGCACCTTCGTGCGTTGTTACTACCCGATACACGCGTTACGCCTAGCACTAGAGATTTGGATCATAATGTAACTATATCAGATATATCGCTAAATCGAAGTATAATCGAATAATTACGCATATTCTATAACTATACAAAGCTATTTTCGCAAAATAATAACGCTCACGATGATATAGAGTGAGGACCTATTCTACCCTCCTCGATAGTCGTGAGGTGTCAAAACGTAAACAACCAACGCTAACAAGGACTATCGGGTGAGTACCATGCCTCCAGCCGTCATGACGATGATGGCAATACAAGCAAGTAGTACCCCGATAATCACTATGGCACATCACATCGAAGAACGCACTCGAAGGCACGCGTAACTCGATCATCGCACTGAATATTGAATATATGGATACGTATATACGACCCTTTTTTTGTGTGATTAATTGTAATAAATAAATAAATAATAATATAAATATATGGAAATGTGGCCCAAACTATCGCAACGCACCAAAAACGAGGATCGAAAGGCCTCCGTACGGATGGGCCAGCCGAACGGCTGGGCCAACCGATCGGACGGGCCAGCCGAACGGCTGGGCCAACCGATCGGACAGGCCAGCCGAACGAAAGGACAGGCCAGCCTATCGGACAGGACATGCCAGCCTATCGAACAGGACAGCCTATCGGACAGGACGGGCCAGCCTATCGAATAGGCCAGCCTATCGGACAGGACAGGCCAGCCTATCGGACAGGACAGTCCAGCCTATCGAACAGGCGAGCCTATCGGACAGGACAGGCCAGCCTATCAAACAGGCCAGCCAATCGGACAGGACAGGCCAGCCTATCGGACAGGACAGGACAGCCTATCGAACAGGCTAGCCTATCGAACAGGCCAGCCTATCGGACAGGACAGGCCAACCTATCGAACAGGCCAGCCTATCGGACAGGACAGGCTCGCCTATCGGACAGGACTGGCCAGCCTATCGAACAGGCCAGCCTATCGGACAGGACAGGCCAGCATGCCCTCCTTTCCTTCATCCTTGCCTATAAATACCCCTCATTCACCTCCAACACACTTGTTGTCACTGTTGCTGCTCGACCAGAAGTTCCAACCCCTTTATCTCTCGATTTCTCGCGATTCTTGTAAGTTTCTACCTCAAAACTTGTACTTCCTTGATCTTTATGCATTCTCTCACCTCTCTACCTTTCAAATCTCAACTTTTAACCATGAAATCAACGGATTTGGAGTGCTCTAGGGTGATGTCACCATGGAGTTCCTCAAAGGTGATGTCATCCCATGAAGAATAACTTAGATCCGAATGGTTTCCATACGATTTTTACATAAACCTCGCCTAAATCCATGTTTTCTAATCAAGAGGTTACGGATTTGAGATGTTCTAAGAGTGATGTCATCATGAAGTTGTTATGAACTTCAAGTGTTGGCCTCATCCCACCAAGAACAACTCAGATCTAAGAAACTCCATAAGAATAATCAAGGTTTTCACATCAGATCTATACATAAAAACGGTAGAACCAGAGCTTAGACCGACCTTCTACTCATTCCTAGTGATGTATTGGTCAAAGATCTGATTTTTAGCAATGTTACCACCAAGTACGGGTTAAACATAGGAAAACCGTCAAGAACGGCAAGTCCTGATGGAACGGGGTGATTCCCGGCCGTTAGAACAGGTCGGAAATTGATGGGATTTCAGTTGTTCGACACGTCACAACAACGTCCCGACCAAACCAACGAAAACACGCGAAAATCGTCGAAAAACAGCTGGACAGGCTGGCCGATCGAACGGCCCAGCCGATCGAGCGGCCCAGTTGACCGAGCGGTCCAGCCGATCGGCCAGGCTAGCCGATCGGATGGGCTGGCCGATCGAGCAGCCCACTCGATCGAGCTGACCATCCGATCGAACAGCCTATCCGATCGGACGGCCCATCCGAATGGGCCAACTTTCGATCTAACTTTCATCCAATTTTGTGTAATCCGATACCAATTAACGCGTAATTCGTTACTCATGTAATCAGTCTGAAATCAGGGCATTCTCAGGCATCATCCCGTCAATCCAACCAAATACGCACTGTGAGTATACTTGACCCCTTTTATCGAATTTTGGGTGTAACATACGTTCCTTATAAATCGAACTTATCAAACGAATGATTCAAATTGTCAATTCATCACTTGCGAATAACTGTTTGCATAGATATACGTGATGCTAGTTGCATGTATGCTAGGACTTATACTCGTGACGTCCCACCACGACTAGTATAGTACTATTACGCCCGACGGGGTCTAGTTATGCCATCGAAGAGTCGAGCATCGAGGACTTAGCTGGTAGTATCAGTTTTGTGAGTATATATGTCGTGTATTACGTTTATGCATATGGAAATTTGCAGCACTTTTTAATCTATTATTCTATTACATATCAAACCTGTACACTCGCCAATACTTTTGTATTGACATTATTTTAACGTATGTTGCAGGACTAGTAGAAGCCTACATCAAATCAAGCTAGGAAGTCTAGAAACTCACCAAAAATCTAGGTTGTCGGATTTGAATTGTTCGAGAGGACAAGAAATCTGTGATGACTTATGTGATTGTATTATTTGTTAGTATGGGATAACGAATGTAATAAATATTATCGCAAGATAGTTGTTATGGATTCTCTTAAGCAATCTGATTCGCCTAGTGCCGCGCCCCAATGATTCCGCCATCGGTTGGGGTGTGACAGATTGGTATCAGAGCCATAACTATAGGGAATTAGGCAAGACTCGACCTAGTCCGGGTCGACGTCTTAGAGAACGACCTATTCTATTGTCTAAGCACCCACAGGCTGCCTCGTACGAACCCAGTAGGGATTGTATTGCGCCTACCTGACGCTTCTGTTCGAAATTGCAAAAACTATGACTTTGTGTGAACCCAGCATACTACAACTTCACACGAAGAAGCCTTTCCTAAGGCTGGAATACTACTTAGCCTTTCCTAAGGCGGACATAATACACATGTTTTCGAAAATACTCGCATCTCACAACCGAGCGATCCAGTCGAGACCAGGTGTGAAAACCAGTAACTCTCGATAGGATTGCTCACTCAGCGCATTTTTCTAGCACGAGAATCTTTCGTTGAGTCAGGAGTGACATCCATACCTCGACGAAAGCCTCCCTTTCGAAATTCTAGTGGAGCTCTCGGATTCATTCAAAGAGCGTAACCACAAATTGGGAACGAAACTGTTAAGTCAGGGGTGAAACCCGTACCTTAATGAACCGTTCCACTCCCTAAAATATTTTTCAAAAAGCTCTCACCAGGGACTCGACCATCACAATGACTCGAGCCACGCGATGACTTGGAGGATGAATGCCATGAGCTGCATCCTAGTGGAAGCATAAATCTCCAGAGTCAACGCGTGTGCACGAACTTGTTGGGTGTGATTGAGTTACCTTGGGTAGTCGACGCCTAAACACCTGAGGCACTCCGAGTACTTTACTAAGCCTATGACCCGTCGGATTTTATGATTTGAGGAACTCAGTTACGTTTTATGTGTTTAATTGCGATCATCCATATTCGCTCCCTGTTTTACAAAACGCATAACTCGCACAGCCATCGCAATCCAAAACAAAGACCGAATGTTCGCAACAAAACTAACGTCTAAATTGCCCGATTTCTCTCGCATTTTCTCTCCCTCAACGCGTCCTCGCGCACTCTAAACTATAATATATGTGTGTAAGTATAAACTACTACTATCTATATCTAAGTGCAATCAAAACATTGTGTGACAATCTAGGAAGTTTCGTGCCTCCTATGTGGCTCCTATGTGAAGTCTATTTATATTGCACGTTACAAGTTTCGATCGCGCTCAATCGCATCGTAAACTCAAAATCATTATGATCGAAGCTCATTCCAAATCTCTCTGTCTAGATGCCTTCCAACAGCTCTATCTCGAGACGAATAGCTAGGAGAAGAGCCAAACGAAGCGCTGATAAGAGGATTGCCTCGCTTGTGACCAAGGAAGTGGTCAAGCTCATTCCTCAAATTGTCGCTCAAGTGCACTCTCAATGCTCGAGCCGCGAAGGACTCTAAGACGGAAGCACCGCAATCTACTTTCCTCTACAAGCACTTCAAAGCCTGTGACCCGATGGAATTCACGGGTGAAGGAGGTGTTCCGCAACTACTCCAGTGGTTCGATTCTATCGAAGTCACCCTTCGTCAAAGTGGGTGTCCCGATAGCTTCCATACTACTTGCGCTACCGGAGTATTTCAATCGCGAGCACTCGACTGGTGGACTGCCGAACGCAACAAACGTGGGATCTCCGCAGCTTACGCCCTCTCATGGGACGAGCTGAAGGAACTCATGAAGGAAGAATATTGCTATCCTCACGAAGTCCAGAAGCTAGAAAATGAATTTTGGGAAACCAAGCAAACCGAAGTTGACAATGCTGGCTATACCGCAAGGTTCAAGCAGCTTAGTGCAATCTGCCCAAGTCAAGTTGAGACTCCAAGGAAAGCCATCGCAAAATACATTCGCGGCTTGCCCGAGTGTGTGGGTGATTTTGTCGTAGCTGCAAGACCTGCTACCATCGAAGAAGCCTACCATTTAGCCGCAGAGATCAACCGCAAACGAGTCTTGGACGGGTTTTTCTCCAAGAAACCTGTCAAACAAGCTCATCAAGCAATCATCATCAACTCATCCGACGATTCCTCTGGAGAATCGGTCGACGGTTCATCTGACAGCTCCTCTGAAGGTTTTTCTAAGGATTGCTCCGACAATGTCTCCGTCAAATCATCAGGCGAATCCGACAACGACACTGCATCATCTCAGGAAGCTCAACCTAGCCGCAAACGAAAGACCGTGAGCCCAGACTCTTCAATAACTGGGCTGCCACAACCCGAACCTCTCCGATCAGTCCCAGTTTGACCGAAATGTGCTTACAATGGGCCCCATCCCCTGTATTTCACGTGCACGTATCATCACCCGCCAGAAGCAAATTGTCGCTATTGCACAAATTGCAACTGGTATGGTCATCATACACAGCGCTGCCGCGCAGGACCGCAACTTTGAAGGAAATCAGCAACAACCGCAGTCTCCGCAGGTGCCCTCCACAGCAACGTTATTTTGCTCCTAATGTTGATGTAATAATACGACTTATCGCTATCGTTTTCTTTTATGTGTGGAACTTATTTCATCGATCGTCGCATGTGGACTCTATTTCTCTTATATTCGAGCACCATCTAAACGCTAGCACTATGTACTATATAATGCATTTTACCCTTACAACACTCTTAGAATGAGGTACGATGTACGTGCAAGGAACAACTAATCGCGGGTGCACACGGGATTATTTTGGTCAGTGCATGGAGATCGTAGTGAAGTTCTAATGGTGCCATAACGTTTAAAAGCATGGTCAAGGGTCTTGGCCATGTCAACAAAGTGTGACACCAAAGCACGAGGCATAAGTAGTAGGGGTAACGCAAGGTGTGCTTTACCATACTACCGAAGCTTCGTGAAGAAAGTGCCATGTGGAGTTGGACGTTATTAGACCTATTATATTATAACGGTTATTTTCGACACAATACAAATCGATCGCAAGGCGTAACAAAACTAAATCGCATCACTGCGAGACTTCTCGTAAGTCTGCGTACGCAACACAATTGCCACATCGATGGACTTGGGTAAGTTCACCCCGAAGAGCAATTGGAGCAACGCAAGACTGATCGTAAGTCTAGAACGCAACTCAATCGCAGTTTTGCTGGATCTATCTCGCATTCCAAAATCACTCGATATTTGGCTCGAAATCGCAATCGCATCATGTGTTTATCTCACAATCTTTAACGCTGGTTATCGACTATTGTGTGGACTTCTACCGCCTGGTGTGGATCGCTTATTGTGGATCGCTAGACGAGTATCGCAAATCACTCGCCGCTTTTTCGCTTTGACGCATCTCGCGCCTCTCCCATCACCGCGATACCCTTATCGCGTTTCGCTATTACTTATCGATGTTCGTGTGTCCGTGTTATGTTAGCACGCATGACCTCGCTTCACGAAACAAAACTAATAGGGTTAAACATGGTGGTGTTCTAACCGTACCAGCAGACTTTCGTGGAAAAAGGCCATGTGGGCTAACATTAGTTAATGAATGTGGTGTATTCAACTCAATCTAATCGCATATCACTCGTAACGCAGCAATCGTTACTTGTTATCTATCAAGGTCTATTGCTTACCGATATTCAAGTATCGCTTGGAAGTCATCGCAGGTTGTGTAGTATTAGGGTACATGACATCGCTTCACGAGGTGAAACTAATATGGGAAACGTGGCGTTGCCGTATTAGCAATTCTCGTGGAAACATGCCATGTGGGTTTTTGTGTGGATTCGAATCAAAATCGCATTAATCGAATCAAAAATCGTGTCATTCGCTATCGCTTATCAATCGTCATCTAACCCAGCGTGCCATATCAATGTTTCGTATGATCAAGCTACTCGCACTCGCTATCTATGCCTTGTTTGCATTCGACTCACTTCTATTCAAGGCTCGGTCTAGTAACCTATCGCTTGGACCGAGGGATCGAAATTCTATCCGTGTCTTATCGGCACGCGTGACACCGCCTCACGAAACAGAGATAATATGGGTAAAACATGGTGGATACGCCGCTGGTACTTCCTATATATAAGTGTTTTAATCATATTAACAAACTTTCGTGGGAAGGTGCCACGTGGGGCCCAATGTAAAATATTTTTCCGTATTATTAAAGAAAACCAATTTTTACAAAAATTTTATCAAAACCAATGGACAAGTGAAATTTTCTTACCACATGGGGAAAACATCGAATCAGGTTAGCTCCATGCCCAATGGGAATTTCATAAGTCCAGTATTACCTTAAAACTGTTGCAATGACAAAAAGAAATCTTCCCGAAAACGATGGTTCGACAATCGAGTTCCAACTCGAACCCACGTTGTAGGAAAGCTTTCTTAAAACTTATTTTACCGCCAAATTCTTTTAAAAATGTGTGACTCAAAATCTGTTATCGAACTAACAAAAACCCTTCCCATAGCGCTGGTGTGGACATCGATGCAGTTTGCGCCGCGCCATGAGGGGATTTTCCTAAATATCTTCGAAGATTAATCGATTATCGGTAAATAAAAAACGCTATGGAATCGCTTTTGTGTGTGTTATCGCTTTTGGTTGTCCGAATTGTATCTTCTCGCCGCTCTCGCTCGTCAAATCTTAATCGATCGCTCGCTTAGCTAGACGCTTTTAATCGCTACTCTCTTTCGCATCAACTCTTACGACCCTACTAATGGATTAATTTCGGGACGAAATTTCCTAAAGCAGGGGAGACTGTAACAACCCGCACCTTCGTGCGTTGTTGCTACTCGATACACGCGTTACGCCTAGCACTAGAGATTTGGATCATAATGTAACTATATCATATATATCGCTAAATCGAAGTATAATCGAATAATTACGCATATTATCACTATACAAAGCTATTTTCACAAAATAATAACGCTCACGATGACATAGAGTGAGGACCTATTCTACCATCCTCGATAGTCGTGAGGTGTCAAAACGTAGACAACCAACGCTAACAAGGACTATCGGGTGAGTACCATGCCTCCAGCCGTCATGACGATGATGGAAATACGAGCAAGTAGTACCCCGATAATCGCTGTGGCACATCACATCGAAGAACACACTCGAAGGCACGCGTAACTCGATCATCGCACTGAATATTGAATATATGGATACGTATATACGACCCTTTTTTGTGTGATTAATTGTAATAAATAAATAAATAATAATATAAATATATGGAAATGTGGCCCAAACTATCGCAACGCGCCAAAAACGAGGATCGAAAGGCCTCCGTACAGATGGGCCAGCCGAATGGCTTGGCCAACCGATCGGACGGGCCAGCCGAACGGCTGGGCCAACCGATCGGACAGGCCAGCCGAACGACAGGACAGGCCAGCCTATCGGACAGGACAGGCCAGCCTATCGAACAGGCCAGCCTATCAAACAGGCCAGCCTATCGGACAGGACAGGCCAGCCTATCGAACAGGCCAGCCTATCGGACAGGACAGGCCAGCCTATCGGACAGGACAGGCCAGCCTATCGAACAGGACAGCCTATCGGACAGGACAGGCTAGCCTATCGGACAGGACAGGCCAGCCTATCGGACAGGACAGGACAGCCTATCGAACAGGCCAGCCTATCGAACAGGCCAGCCTATCGAACAGGCCAGCCTATCGAACAGGACAGGCCAGCCTATCGAACAGGCCAGCCTATCGGACAGGACAGGCCAGCCTATCGGACAGGACAGGCCAGCCTATCGAACAGGCCAGCCTATCGAACAGGCCAGCCTATCGGATAGGACAGGCCAGCCTGCCCTCCTTTCCTTCCTCCTTGCCTATAAATACCCCTCATTCACCTCCAACACACTTGTTGTCACTGTTGCTGCTCGACCAGAAGTTCCAACCCCTTTATCTCTCGATTTCTCGCGATTCTTGTAAGTTTCTACCTCAAAACTTGTACTTCCTTGATCTTTATGCATTCTTTCACCTCTCTACCTTTCAAATCTCAACTTTTAACCGTGAAATCAATGGATTTGGAGTGCTCTAGGGTGATGTCACCATGGAGTTCCTCAAAGGTGATGTCATCCCATGAAGAACAACTTAGATCCGAATGGTTTCCATACGATTTTTACATAAACCTCGCCTAAATCCATGTTTTCTAATCAAGAGGTTACGGATTTGAGATGTTCTAAGAGTGATGTCATCATGAAGTTCTTATGAACTTCAAGTGTTGGCCTCATCCCACCAAGAATCACTCAGATCTAAGAAACTCCATAAGAATAATCAAGGTTTTCACATCAGATCTATACATAAAAACGGTAGAACCAGAGCTTAGACCGACCTTCTACTCATTCCTAGTGATGTGTTGGTCAAAGATATGATTTCTAGCAATGTTACCACCAAGTACGGGTTAAACAAAGGAAAACCGTCAAGAACGGCAAGTCCTAATGGAACGGGGTGATTCCCGGCCGTTAGAACAGGTCGGAAATTGATGGGATTTCAGTTGTTCGACACGTCACAACAATGTCCCAACCAAACCAACGAAAACACGCGAAAATCGTCGAAAAACAGCTGGATAGGCTGGCCGATCGAACGGCCCAGCCGATCGAGCGGCCCAGCTGACCGAGCGGTCCAGCCGATCGGCCAGGCTAGCCGATCGGACAGGCTGGCCGATCGAGCAGCCCACTCGATCGAGCTGACCATCCGATCGAATAGCCTATCCGATCGGACGGCCCATCCGAATGGGCCAACTTTCGATCTAACTTTCGTCCAATTTCGTGTAATCCGATACCAATTAACGCGTAATTCGTTACTCATGTAATCAGTCTGAAATCAGGGCATTCTCAGGCATCATCCCGTCAATCCAACCAAATACGCACTGTGAGTATACTTGACCCCTTTTATCGAATTTTGGTTGTAAAATACGTTCCTTATAAATCGAACTTATCAAACGAATGATTCAAATTGTCAATTCATCACTTGTGAATAACTGTTTGCATAGATATACGTGATGCTAGTTGCATGTATGCTAGGACTTATACTCGTGACGTCCCACCACGACTAGTATAGTACTATTGCGCCCGACGGGGTCTAGTTATGCCATCGAAGAGTCGAGCATCGAGGACTTAGCTGGTAGTATCAGTTTTGTGAGTATATATGTCGTGTATTACGTTTATGCATATGGAAATTCGCAGCACTTTTTAATCTATTATTCTATTACATATCAAACCTGTACACTCGCCAATACTTTTGTATTGACATTATTTTAACGTATGTTGCAGGACTAGTAGAAGCCTACATCAAATCAAACTAGGAAGTCTAGAAACTCACCTAAAATCTAGGTTGTCGGATTTGAATTGTTCGAGAGGACAAGAAATCTGTGATGACTTATGTGATTGTATTATTTGTTAGTATGGGATAACGAATGTAATAAATATTATCGCAAGATAGTTGTTATGGATTCTCTTAAGCAATCTGATTCGCCTAGTGCCGCGCCCCGATGATTCCGCCATCAGTTGGGGTGTGACAGAAATAATGGAGGTTGGCACTCCGTGCCTCGAGACAACTTCTTTCAAGTATACGTCTGCTAAGGTAGAGAACTTATCCGTTTCTTTGATAGCCAAAAAGTGAGCAGACTTTGTGAGTCGATCCACGATCACCCAAATAGTATCGTTCCCTCGCTGAGATCTAGGTAGGCCAGTAACAAAATCCATGGAAATTTCCTCCCATTTCCATTGTGGTATCTTTGGTTGCTGAAGTAGGCCTGACGGTTTCTGATATTCAGTCTTGACCCTCGCACAGGTCAAACACTTGCCAACGTAAGTCGCTATATGAGCCTTCATGCTAGGCCACCAATACGTAGTTCTGAGATCGTGGTACATTTTATCCGAACCTGGATGTACCGAGTAGCGAGACTTATGGGCTTCGTCCATTACAAGCTCACGTAAGTTGCCATAAAGTGGGACCCAAATACGCCCCGTTACATAATAGGCGCCGTCTTCCTTTTGTTTTAATCGTTGACGTGAGCCGCGTAAGGCTTCAGCCCTGACGTTTTCTGGTTTCAATGCTTCTACCTGTAGGATCGCGTTCGGCCCTGTTTGAGTCGATCAGAAGAATTCCTATCCAAATCAAGAGGCGGAAACTAATGATTTGCTGCTATTTCAGTCGAATTCACTTAAATTTGCTGTTGTATTGATCAATAACACGAGTACACGTTCTGACAGCACTTCGGCAGCACTTCGTGGCTCACCGGAAGAAAAACACCTCTAACTATGTGTCTAGTTCCGCTTGAAGTGACTGCCTATTTATAGGACTAAAGGTTTCGCTTATACGTACATGTACGTATAAGCGGAACTCCATCATGACATATAAGCGAAACTATTTGACTGACACATAAGTGAAACCTAGACTATGCCCTATAAGCGAAACCTATACAATCACATGTTTCTAGGATTTCGTGCCATATATAACCTATACAACACTAAGACTCGATGTAAGACGTAGTCGACAGACGTAGTGCACCAACAGACTCCCCCTCGGATGTTGACGGAGTCTTCGAGTCTTCGATTGTCAACCTACAGTCTTTGTCAGTCTTCAATCTTCCTCTGAAGAATTTATCATTGCAAGAATCCGCAAACTCTATCTTCATCATCAACAAACTCTTCTCTCTTGGATGTTTACACGGTGTCTTCAGACTCCCCCTCTCAATCTGTTGGGATCGTAGTCTGGAATTCACAGCTTCTTTCTAAGATCGTGATCAGGCTTCCATCAGGTTTAAGATCGTTACCTGACTCTATACTATCTCAGGATCATCACCTAGCACATATATACCTGCACAATCTCTACCCATACATAAGTTTCTTCAAAAATTAAAACTTTTCAACAATTTAGAAACTATGATGGTAAACTACAGTAATGATATTGCATTCAGGATCTTTTGCTGGCTCTTTTCAAGCAAACTTAACAACATATACTCTCTCCCAAACCTGTTCTTCATGTTTAGCACTTTGAACTTCGAAAATCAGCTTCTCAACACCAGTTGTCGAAAATCTTTTGGAATTATCTGAAAGAAAGTAACTAACACTACTTGTAAAAACACGAAACAATGCAGAAATGAAATATTTACAGACAAAATTTTTGTGAGTTTGTGCAAGAGGATCATATCAGTTTTAAGACATATCAACAACACCGTTAAGCTAGATTTCATTTTAAGCTCTAAACAATTTACCTAGATTGTCAGTATGTTTGTCCTCTTTAAATTTTCACACAGATTTCAACTATTTCGAGATACGCAATTAGTGTCTTAGATACTTAAGCTTATCCGTGTGTCCCACTACTTGAATATACTCTCGTATCCAGATCCCAATATTCAGTCTTACAAGTGATTATACCACAGATGATATCTGTAAAGGGGTAATGTGCGAGGGCCGTGAGAGCTCAGGTCGATACTTCCGTATACGCAGAGAGATGACGGCTTCGACTTTCAGTGTGTCCCCTTTAGAGGATCTTTAATTTACAACAGCAGCGACTATCAATTTTATTGTTTCATCAGCATGCTGAGGGCGAGCTTATATTTCAAAACTTTTTGCAGAGAGCATTATCCGGGGACTAGGTCAGTACTTCCATATAGCAGAAGTCCCGAGATAATACCCCAGATATCACTGAGCATAAAGACCTAGTATCTCAGAATAAGGGACCTTTCAAACAAGATTTCAGGGGTCACCTATATATCCAAGCAGTTTTGTTAACCCACAGAATAAGCAAGTTTAATTTTAGGTTTATATCTTGTTACAGTTTACTAAATGTACGAAAATCTACTGACATATCCATAGTAAGATTGTTTATCACATTTAATCTTTACATTTCTTTAGCGTGTCGCGATAGTCTACTGATGTACTATCATTTCCTCTTTTATGCAACAAGAACTCATTTACCAGTTTTATCATGTTTTTAACTTTTTCAAGTTTTCTGATGTTTTTGGATTTTCTAAAAATTTCTTACTCCCCCTAAAATACAAATTCATCTAAAGAAAATTGAAAACAAACTATACAGAACATGACAACTGATATTGAATCGCTTCAATTCTCCATCCGTTTGGCTTAAACAATCAGAACTCCCCCTCACAACAAACTATTTTCCCATAATGATTTCAAAACACTCAAGTTTGTTTTAATCAAAATGGGTTTTCCGGAAAATAAGTTTGATGGATTTTACCACTTGTAGGAAAAATTCAAGTACAAATTAATGTCCTTGATTTAACAAATCTTCAAACCTGTTTTTCAACCAATTACCATATGTTGGTTGAATTCTCAAGGTGCCGATTCCTACTCCTCGCTTACAAACTTGGGAGTTCCGGCAAGTCCTGCAAAACTTCTCAAACACATTAAACAAACATGATAAAGAATGATGCCGATTCTTGATCCACAATTAACAACTTGGGATCTCCGGCAAGTCAGGTTTTTACTCTTTGAAAAATATATCCACCCAAGCCTGACCTTCCTTGGGTGTAACAACTTCTTCATCTTTACTTTTAACAGACTTGTGAATCCCTCTTTTGGCAGCATAAAATTCTTTAACACCTTTGGCTTTACCATTGACCATTTTGCCAAAAATGTGTTTCACATTTCAGTTGAATGTCTTTTCAACATCAAATTTCTTCTTATCAGAAGAAAATTGATTTGAAATTTCAACTTTTCCAACTTTCTTCATAAAATTTTCAGCACGCAAAGGTGGAAAATTTTCATCGTTCATAGTTGGAAC
This sequence comes from Helianthus annuus, assembly GCF_002127325.2. Taxonomy (NCBI): domain Eukaryota; kingdom Viridiplantae; phylum Streptophyta; class Magnoliopsida; order Asterales; family Asteraceae; genus Helianthus; species Helianthus annuus. The sequence continues at coordinate 89,732,781 of NC_035447.2, forward strand.
TTTTCTATCAATCTTTTTCTCAACACGTGGCTCCTCTGATTTTGTGGAATCAGATTCATCACCAGAATTGTTACCTGAACCTCTCACAACCCATTTTTGATTTATTACATTTTCTTTTCTTTTAAAAGCACTCTTTGAACATTCTCCCTTTTCAAAAATTGAATTTTCAAAGCCAGTAAAATTTTGGGTTTTCAGTTCAGTGTTCTCTACAACTTTCTCTTTCATTTTACCAGAGATTTCCTGTTTTGGTCTAAATGTCTTCGGACAATCCCTAGCAACATGACCAGCAATCTTGCACTGAAAACAGGTTCTCTTTTCAATCTTCTCCTGAACAACCTTCTTCTTCAGTTCTTCTTGCTTCTTGGCAAGGAATTCCTGATTTGTCTGCTTTCTGAATGATTGTTCTTTTTCAGCCTCTGACGTTTTCTCTGAAACAAACATAGTTTTTGGTTTATACATTTTTTCATTTTTATAGCTTTTCGGTGGAATAAAACCAAGACCTTTCTTTTTGTAATTATGATTATGGTTTGGTTTCTTTTGGAAACTATAACCACAATTGTAACCCATTTTCTTGTTAATTCTTTGTTGATCTCTTGAAGTGTACTATTTAGGTTTTCCGATAAGATTTAAATCTTTTATTTCAGAAATATTAATTTCTGTTATTTTGAAAACCTTTTGAATCATTTCAAGTCTGACACTTCTTATTGGAAAAGCTTCATCAGAATATAATTTGTCAGAATCTTTCAAAGTGTATGCTACTTTGAATGATTCATCATTCAAATTAGATTTTGACATCAAAAACTCCTTATCATAAACCCGTTTGTCCTTTTTTTGAATGTTGGCATTGACGCACTGGACTCAGACTTTGACTCGGGTTTGGACTCCTCACTATCATCTTTATCTAACACCTGATCGACCACACTTTTTATCAACTTTGACTCATGATCAGTGTCGGATGACGTGTACGTGACATCAATATTTTCTAGCAAGTTATCCGATGGCCCAGACTCCCATTCTAAGTTTACCGCTTTTTCGACTCTCTCGGAATTTGGATTTCGAGGTGAATATCCATTTTCGACCGGGGGCGGACATCTATTGTAGACCACACTTGATTTCTTACCAGAAGTCTTCACTTTTTCTTCGTCTTTTGTCACAAATTTCTTTCCTTCGGACGTCTTCACTTCTTCAAACGTCTTCAAATTCTCCACAACCGGATAAATCCTGTCAACAACAAAAGTAGAACATGAGTAACTTTCTAATAATTTTTTAACTTTCTCAGTTTCTATCTTTTGTGTTGCTAACTCCAGCTCCAGATCAGCACATTTCTTTATATGAAAATTGGCATCATCAAGCTGTCTTAGATACGCTATCTTTAGTGTATTCATTGCCACAGCTTGTTCACCACTCGAATCAGTATACTTGTTGATTTCTCTGTTCATTGTATCATATGATTCTTTCAATCTGTTTATGTTATACAGCAACTCATTGTTCTGTTTGATTAAAGAATCACAGTTCATGCATTTTTCGGGAACTTTCATAGGTTCTTCATCAACTTTGATTTCAAATTCAGGAACTTCTTTGACTTTTCCGTCTGGTTGGAAAAATTCAGCTCTTCTCTTTTTCTCAGCTTCAGCCTCAGTTTTTAATCTCTCTTCCTCTGCTTCCTCTTCTTCAAGCTTTCTTCGTCTTACGTCAGCAGCTTCCATAACTTTCCTGCTTCTTTCTGCACATTTTAAATCATAGGCATTAGCAAAGAAAGCATTAACATTTGAAGTGTTTTTGAACATCTCTTTGGCCATGAGATCTTGATCTGGGCAAAAATCATCCCAACAAAAACCTTCAGCCAACTTCTCATCATCTTGTTCTGCCAAACACACTTTGCTGTTTGTTGGAATATATTTATCCCATGAAAAGTTTTCATATTTGCTTAGACATGCTCTTTTTATCCCATCAATCACATCTCTCCCATGTGCAGTTTATGCCTGATGCTGTGCTGGTGGTGTGACTTGATGATAAATTGCCTTTTTGTGATAATCGTTGTTTCCAAAAGGATTTTGGGCTCCAGTAGCTTCACGGTTTTTGCACTCCCTCTTGAAATGCCCCTTTTCCCTGCAACGAAAACACGTAACTTTAGATTTATCAAAGCCTAAAGTTGAAACATTTGCATCACGGAAATCATCTCTTCCCGGAATTTGTTTAAACTTTTCAGCTCGTCGCATCACACTAGCCATGCACCATTTAATGTCCATCAATTCCATTTCCTCAGCATCAATTTGATCGTAATCCTCTTTCGTGAGCATTGGATTACCGATCTTTCCGGCCACAAAACTACTATAAGACTCAAGAACCATTCCTAACAAAGACATTAGATTTTTAGCAATCTCTTCAGTGTAATCTTGATCATTTTCAATACTAAGAACAATATTGAACTGAAGTTTTCTTCCATTCTTTGTTACAGAAATGTTTGGATCGAATGATGAAAATCTTGAGCTGCTAGATCCCTGGGAAGATTTCTTTTCAGAAGAATCTTTAACACTAAAAGCAGTTTCGATTTTTGGAGAATGATTTGTTGATCCAGTAGCACCACTCTTGTAGTACAAGCTGATATCCTGTTCTCCATCGTAATTCTTCATCCTGGCAATCTTCCTCTGCTCCATCTCTTGAGCTTCCAGGTGTTTGATGAAATCTCCCAGTGTCATATTCTTGTAATCTTTTCTGTTGGATCTTAGCATCATCAGAAACGTTCCCCATGTTTCATGTGGTAGCGCATCTGCAAGTTTTTCAATCAATTCATCAGTATCTTTCTTAATACCAAGTTTTGTCATATTTCTCACCAAGTTACAATATCTGTCAATTATCTGCTTGGTGTTTTCAGTTTTCAAACAACGGAATAAATCGAATTCTTTCTTCATGAGAGATATCTTATTTTTGAGCATATCATCACTTCCAACAAACTTTGCTTCCAATTCTGTCCAGATTGAATAAGCAGTTCCATCATGTTGAAGCAATATCATGATATCTTCTTTTATAGCTTGCTGAAGCAGACTCACCATCAACTTCTCATCTCGATATTTCTTTTTATCTTCAGTAGTCATTTCTCTAATTGATAACTCCTTGTTATTCCTTGTGGGTCTTTCATATGGCTCTTCAGTATGTTCCCACGCATCTAGATGATAAGCCTCGACCCAGTTTCCAAATCGTTCAGACCACACGTTATAATCATCAATATCCATGAGTTTAGGTGGTTTCTGAGAAGTCCCGGTTTCATTATCAATCAAAGCATTCTGAGTAATAGAGATCGGGCTACCAAAAGCGTTATAGAATTCGTTGTCCATTGTTCAAGGTTCAAAGATCACAAATTTTCAAGTTTAGGCAAAATGTTCTCTCAAGCGTAACACTAACTGTCCAGAAAAGCGGAACCTTGATTGTAACTTCAAGCGAAACCTGAGTTGTCAGTACAAGCGAAACTATTGATATATGTGATACAGAAGCAGAACTACACTGTCACTTGAAGCGAAACTACTCTTTGTTCAGATAAGCGAAACTTCAATTGTCCTTGAAGCGAAACTATCTTGTACAGAAGAGCGGAACTGTCTGTTCAAGTGGAACTCTTGAGCGGAACTATAACAAAGTGTCTTTGAAGCGGACCCTTTGAAGCGGAACTACCAGAAATTGTCCAAATAAGCGGAACTAAGTGATCAAATAAGCGAAACTAGCTGAACTTTGAAGCGAAACTATCTGCTGATGTCACCTTTTGAACGTGTTCGTACAAGCGAAACCCCAAAAATCCTACTTTCTAGGTCGATTTTAAATCTGAAACTTTCAAGGGTTTACTAATACATGATTCCGAGTGCAATATGTGAAATTGAGCTGATTTTACCGTGAAAAATTTTGAAATATTAAAGAAAGTGTAGAAAAACAGATGAAATGCAGCTGAAATGGCAAGAACTCTCCCTCCTGAGCTCTGATACCACTTGTAGGATCACGTTCGGCCCTGTTTGAGTCTATCAGAAGAATTCCTATCCAAATCAAGAGGCAGAAACTAATGATTTGGTGCTATTTCAGTCGAATTCACTTAAATTTGTTGTTGTATTGATCAATAACAGGAGTACACGTTCTGACAGCACTTCGGCAGCACTTCGTGGCTCACCGGAAGAAAAACACCTCTAACTATGTGTCTAGTTCCGCTTGAAATGACTGTCTATTTATAGGACTAAAGGTTTCGCTTATACGTACATGTACGTATAAGCGGAACTACATCATGATATATAAGCGAAACTATTTGACTGACACATAAGCGAAACCTAGACTATGCCCTATAAGCAAAACCTATACAATCACATGTTTCTAGGATTTCGTGCCATATCTAACCTATACAACACTAAGACTCGATGTAAGACGTAGTCGACAGACATAGTGCACCAACACTACCTGAGCATCTCGTATCTGTGCAGGAAGACTAGACTGAATAGTAAGTTGCAATGCTCGCACGCGTCTAGGTGCAGTATCCTTTCGACTGAGGGCGTCAGCCACAACATTGGCTTTGCCCGGATGGTACTTGATGGCGCATTCGTAATCATTAAGTAGCTCGACCCGTCGACGTTGTCGCATGTTCAATTCCTTCTGCTTGAAGATATGCTCGAGACTCCTGTGATCGGTGTAGATAGTGCACTTGGTACCGTACAGGTAGTGTCGCCATATCTTAAGTGCGAAAACAACAGCTCCCAGCTCTAAATCGTGTGTAGTGTAATTCCGTTCGTGAACCTTGAGTTGGCGTGAAGCATAAGCAATGACTTTATCCCGTTGCATCAGTACACAACCAAGAGCCTGTATTGATGCGTCACAATAAACCACAAAATCGTCTGTTCCCCCTGGCAGTGAGAGTATAGGTGCGCTGCAGAGTCTATCCATTAAGTGTTGAAAAGTTGTTTCCTGTGCATTATCCCAACGATAGGTAACAGCTTTCTGTGTCAATAGTGTAAGCGGCTGCGCAATCTTCGAGAAGTCTTTGATAAACCTTCTGTAATAACCCGCCAAACATAAGAATTGGCGTATTTCCGTTGGTGTACACGGTGCAGGTCAGTTCCTGATCGAGTCTACCTTGGATGGATCAACATGAATCCCATCCTTGTTTACCATGTGGCCTAGAAAGTGGACTTCACGAAGCCAGAAGTCGCATTTTGAAAACTTGGCATACAGTTGCTCCTTTCGAAGAAGCTCCAAGATAAGTCGTAAAATGTTGTTCATGTTCCTCCTGACTCTTAGAGTAGATCAGAATGTCGTCGATGAAAACAATGATGAACTTGTCCAAGTAAGGCTTGCAAACTCTGTTCATAAGATCCATGAAGACTGCCGGCGCGTTCGTTAGCCCGAATGGCATGACTAGAAACTCATAGTGGCCGTAACGAGTTCTGAATGCTGTTTTGGAGACGTCCTCATCCCGGACTCTCAACTGATGGTCACCTGACCTCAGATCTATCTTTGAGTAGTAGCTCGACCCTTGCAGCTGGTCGAAGAAGTCATCTATAGGTGACAGAGGATAGCGGTTCTTCACTGTCACCTTATTTAGTTCGCGGTAATCTATGCACATCCTGAAAGTTCCATTTTTCTTCTTTACAAACAAGACTGGAGCTCCCCAGGGCGAAGAGCTAGGACGTATAAAACTCTTATCCAAGAGTTCTTGCTATTGCTTAGACAGTTCTTCCAGTTCAGTTGGAGCTAGGCGATACGGTGCACGGGCTATGGGTGCTGCTCCTTGTCACACCCCGAAGAACATATAAATCGTGGCGGAAACATCGGGGAGTGTTGTAACAGAATTTATTGTTTCAAATCCATGGCAAATGAAGTTTCGTTTTATTAATCAAATATGAAAGTATACATTGTTTAAACAAGAACCAAAGAATACATAACATAAATTAACTAGTTCTTGTCTCGTTTTAAGTCACTAAGGCACAGGTCCGCCTAAGTATGTCTTGATAAGTCCTATGCATCATCTCCTGAAAAACACATGTGAAAATAGGTACGTCAGCATAAAAATGCCTGTGAGATACATAGGTTTTGTAAAAACAGAATTCATGACTTATGTTTGAGAAAATGTTTAGTCATGAACCTTGTAATTTGCTTTGTCTTGTAAACCATTTGAAGAACGGTAAGATCAGATGATATGTATAAATAAGAGAATAATGTATGGTTAACTGAATAACCATGTAAAATGAGTTTGTATAAGATAAGTTGTTTGTAAATCAAGGTCTTGTGAAAAGTGTGTTATTTGTATAAAATGTTATATGTCTCAAATTGAAATGATTCAAATAACGCTACGATATGTAATACCACACAAACAATTATATATAGGAAGTACCAGCGGCGTATCCATGCTTGTATCATATTACACACGCCTCGTTACTTAGATCACTTACTCAAACCAAACCATCAAGATAAAATGTTTAACAATTATAGAAATGTTTATGTATAGTCAAATGTCTATTGTCAAATGTAAATCATGTCAACAGATACAACTAGTTCACACGGTTCAATGGTTACAAACGATTCATATAATCAAAGGGTTAAGACGGTTCACATAGTCAAATGGTTACAACGGTTCAAAATGTAGTATAGTGTGTTCATATGCTGGATGAGCATATGCAACGGAAATGCAATGTAAAACAATGTACTAAGTATGCACACAATGGGCGTACGTAGCATGAAATGTATTGTAAAGTGATGTACTAAGTATGCACATAATGGGCGTACATAGCATGAAATGTATTGTAAATCGATTGTACTAAGTATGCACACAATGGGCATACATAGCATGAAATGTATTGTAGAGTGATGTACTAAGTATGCACACAATGGGCGTACATAGCATGAAATGTATTGTAAATCGATTGTGCTAGGTATGCACACAATGGGCGTACATAGCATGAACACAATGAAATCATGTACTATATATGTACTAACGAACATAGCAGGTAGATGATGTGAGAACATGGAAAGCATGAAAGTAACAAGTAGGCACATGTGTTTCACCCCAAAACAGTTTGGAAAACAGTAAAAGAGGGGTCTATGTACTCACATAGACACCTTGAAAGCATTTGAAAGATGGGGTTCTATGTACTCACCTGAGATTGCTTTGAAGTTCTTGTATAACAACCAAATAACGCTAGAGATTACGGATATCAACGGCACCTAATATAGGTAACTATGTTAATATACCGGACCTAAATCGGAGGATCGGATAGTAAGTGGGTTCGTAAACCAAACGAGTATGGAGACTCGTGTAATATGGTTTAACAAAGCCTATATACTAAAATGAAACCTAACCTAAGTGCTTACGACCCATTACGACCCGTTTAGGTAGCTTATGCTACCTTAACGCGTCGTTCACGTAAAACGCGTTTGGAACGCCTAACATCGTGACCATAAGGTATAACCTCGGAAGGTTATTCCCTACACGGCTATGGTCACCTAAAGTGTTTGGTCGGATCCTAATGATCGACCAAATGTGTCGGGTTCGAAAGTATAAGCGATTGTTTAGATCGCTTACCTTACGACCCTATATAAGCACTATACTGAGAGTGACGAGCTAAGCATGTTAGAACATGCTTAACTAAGTTTAGAAAACAGGTTTGGTATCAAAACAAACGGTCTTGATACCCACGAGTAGTTTGGTTACAAAATACGCAAGAATGCGCATTTTGGCCGAAACTACGACTCGTCACTGAGCCTAGATAACGTGGTAATCAGTAGGTATAGTCACTACAGACTATAACCATCGTGATCACGCTCACGTTATGAAGTTCCAACGAACTTCGTGTTGACCATAGCTGGTCAACGCAGAAAGTCAAAGAAAACTTTGACGTTCGGTGTCACACCCCCAAAATCCACGTGCGGAGTATCACCGCTTGGGAGCGTGACTGACCAGGATCAAGCCACCAATCATATAGAACAATGTATATAGTTAAAGTAATAGCAATTAAACCAAACCAATCCATATGAAAGGTGTTTCCAAAACATAAGTAAGTTATCATTGTTTAGCGGAAGCGTGTAAATAAAACCCATCATAATAAAGTATCAAATGTCATAAAGTGTTTGTCAAGACATTCATGATCCAAGCCCACAACGACCAGCTCCCCCTGTGCAAGCTCCATGTATCTAACGACCTGCAAGGCATGTAACAGAGGATCAACAACTAGTTGAGCGAGTTCACAGAAAGTAAATGCGTAAAAGTAAGTTCGTTTGTAACATGTGGCTCTACTGGGCCGATAGTACGTTCTATTGGTGGGGGCTTCCCATGTTGTATTACCACTAGACTATTCGTAATCATAAGTGTTCTTCACAACCGGGAACAGTAGTACGTACAAGCTTTACGTAGGTTTACGTAAGTATCCTTCACAACCGAGGATAGTAGTAAGTATAAGTATACGTAGATTGTAAGTATGTGTCCTGCACAACCGAGGACAGTGAATAGCATAAGTATGTGTCCTGCACAACCGAGGACAGTGAGTAGCATAAGTATGTGTCCTGCACAACTGAGGACAGTAAGAAGCATATGCATATGTGGGCTTTACGCATGTGTCCTGCACAACCGAGGACAGTAAGTAGTATAAGCATACGTAGGTTTACGTATGTGTCCTGCACAACCGAGGACGCTGGTATGGTAGTCTAGTGGTAGTGTCAGTATGAATCTATTCAACCTTATTCCTTCAATCCCATTCCCAACCCTGGGAATCCCATGCCTTAGTAAGGGTGTGAACTCACCTTGGTTTGCTCGGTATGCTAAACTATGTGCTCACAAGAAATCAGTCAAGTCCTATAGTTATGCATGTATACACAATCAGTCAAGCTCGTATAGATTCGCATGCAATAAATATCACAAAGTGTTTAAGCAATCATCACGTATCATATAAGCAGTTTATCAAAGTCATGCAAATCCATGCGTCACACGAGGGTTGTCTCAGTTTATTCGAACGATATTAACCACTAACATGTCTAACGGCGTTTAACAGGTTTAACGAGGTTCCACACTTGACAAGATATACGCACTTAGCATAGAGAACACACGCAACAGAATCACTGAGAATTAGTCAGAGTTATCAGACATACATAACATACTTACATGTTTAATAGTGCTAGCAACTTAACATATTTGTCAAGTTAACAGAGTTAATAAATTTTAACAAGTTACTGGGCCATAATACACAACCAAAATACATGTGCCGAACACCCATGTTGGCGAAAACCCCTTGGGCCGAAAACACTCGGGACGAAAACCCCAAGGTGATTTCGTTGATATAGAGTTTTCGTTGGGTACATCAATATCAGTTTCACAAACCCTAACAGTTTTATAAATTTTTGGATCACCAATCATCTCTAACAGTTCTATAACAAGCATCAACCTTACTCACAAACTGTTACCAGATCCTTGGCATGCGCATTAATGTCTCACGTATTCATTTTAACATTCATAAACAGTGGTAATACCATTAGCAACATTAAACAAAACATGTACAGGGGACATAATCAACGACCAGCACAACAATTTATACACCCACTTATACTACCAGTCATCATGTTTCCGATTACCTTCAATATAATTATACACATCTGAAACCTCTCATGACACTGACATTTCGCATGAAAGTCTGAACTAGCCGATCATATGATTATATTTATTTGGTTGCACATGCATAACATGTCACACCCCGATTTCCACGTGTCACCGGTGGGCCCGGTGTGGGGTACAGTGACGTAGTTGGCATCGTCATATACAATCAACACAATATAATAATGCACAGCGGAAGCAGAATAGATACATTTCAACTTTAATTAAAATGACATAATAACATCATAAGTAGTTGAAACGGATCCACAAGCGGATCAAATAAAAATAAGAATAAATTGTTCAACAGTTATTTGTCGTCCGAGCTTGCGAGACTATAGTGGACGCTCTTAGGAAACAGCCAGCCTATTTCGTATAGTACCTGCACTTAACCTTTTGGGAAAGTTACGTCAGTTTACACTGGTAAATACAAATCAACTGACTCATTTTGAAAATGATTGAAAATTTATTTAAATGCACAAGGCATAAATATTTTTATTAACTTGGGATATTTATGCAATATAAACTTGTGAACGATTTACATGTACCCGTACTTATGGTGGCCCGGGATCTGCTGTCCGGGCTAAAGATTAAATGACACACCACATTAAAGAGTTATACACGCCGGGTGTACGCCTACACCCCGTGCTCTGGTCGTGGCCATCTCGTAAGATAATGCCAAGGATATCCGGGACACGGTCAATAAGCCCCCAAAGCCTAAAGTAAGACAAGACTGTTTAAACGAGTCGCACAAGCTATTCAAGACTGTACACCCATAAGGTGCAGGACTTGTGCGCCCGATCAAGCGGTATTTTAAATACCGTACCCCAAGCCCGTATAGGGAAAATAAGTCAAAATGTATTTACCTGAGCAAGTATGAATCACAAATGGTAAGTGTAGGTAGCTTTTACTGGGCCTCCTAATCTGGAACAAAGGTTTATAATAACCTATTAGATTCCTAACGGGTCTTTTATTTAAGCCTAAGCTTGACCGGTTAGTTTAAGGACGATACGGTACAAGCGCACGATTAAGCGAAAGACCGGATAGAATGTGATTTAGACCCGACAAGTTTGAATACTTGTATAATATGGGTATACTAAATACATTCTGGATTTTGAGACGAAAATGATAACGTTTGACCCGTTTCGGTCAATTTACGCAAACTAGTTACGTAAACCGAACCGAACGCTAAAAGGGCGTTACGGGTAGCCAAAAGAGTCAAATGCAAGTTCCCTGAGATAATATGCTTTAAATATGATATAATATCAGTAAGTTATGTTCTATATTGCCCGGAATAATTTTACACTCAATTTATGCCTTATAAGGGCATTTTGGTCATTTAAAAGATTATAAAAGAGTCATATTAGAAATCTGAGTTTCGGGTCTGGTTTATACAGTAAATATACTTCATTTAACATATTATAACAGTAGGGTATGACCCATATACCAAACTTAACATTTAAAACCAAACTATGCACCGTAGGGGTATTTTAGTAATTTCACAAGGGCTAAAACTGCCAAAACTGGAAATCTGAGTTCATATACTTATACTTACTGTTATTATATGAAAATATACTAGATACATCAGTAGGTATGAATCTTATATGTTTAAAATGAGTATAACGCTTACTATGCGTTAAAAACGCTAAAAATGCGATTTAGAGCCGTTTCCGGGTTTTTAAAAGAAAGCTGAGATTTTTATATTTCCAGAATGCTCAAAATAGTTTATTTAACATATAAAATCAGTAGTAAAAGGTTTCGGGTCAAAAGGATGTGTAAAACTCATTTTATGGCTTAAATAGTCAAAACCGGCATTAACCGAATCGACTAAGCGATCTAAGATACGTTCAGCCAAAAATCAAATAAAAATCATCAAAAATCCCAAAATATTATATAACATCAGTGGGTAAAAAGTTTTGTATCAAAACGTGGCCTGAAATAGGTTATACGCGAAATGCGCCGTTTATGTAACTTTAAGATATAGTTTTACGATATCGGCCATAACTCAAAATCTGGACCACTAACTGACCTCAAATTTTCGGTGCAAGTTTATATATTAAAAATAAAGATTTCTACTCCTTCACTTTTCCAAAAATCACGTTTTATATCAAAAAGGGCAAAATAGTCAACGTTAAGCATAAATCGGAAACATGCAAATGAATCGGCTAAACATAGACTCAAGCAATAAAATTCCAGAGAGTTTTACCAAAATAAAAAAAATAGTTAAAAATACTCTCCAATACAGATCTCAAACATGCATGTACGGATCCGAATCGATAGTCTACGAAAAAGTCGTTTTACAAGACTTTCGGTTCCGATTCGTATTTATACTATAGATTGTCGAGTTGATTATGATAAAACACATTCTTACATATATTATAAGTTATTTATGATGATCAAACAGATTGCATGTCCTCTACATTAACATTTAAGCTATTTTTCACAAAAACAACTTCTGTTGACTTTTTAGAAACAGGTTTGACTCGACAATTAGCATGCATAAAGTGGGAATCAGAGAATACCCTTTTGAGGGTTTGTTTCCCACATAAATACCAACATATATGTGGTTTCAATTTGAGAAATGACTGAGTGAAACTCGTTTAATCAGAAAGTCAAAGTATAAGAACAATCAGTTTGACTTTTACTAATAATCGATGTAAGAACGAATTAGAGACTGAATTAGAAGCTTACAAAGGTCCTATTGATGCCTAGCTAATACTAGGAATCGGCCTTGATGTCCAGAAATGCTCTAGAAATGCTTGAGAGAGTTCTTGAGAGTTGAGAGCTTCTTGATCAAATGCAAGTGCCAAGAGAATGGATGAATAATCTGATTTAAAGCTGAATTCAGATGTTTGGAAGTAGCTCACTGTTACCATAGGCATGCAAGACATTTTATTGGAGCTTAAGGAGGTGCTAACAGCTGGTATACACTTCAAATTCGGGCTTAAAATATGATTTTCGCGAATTTTTTTGGTACTGGCAGTCCCACGCGGCCCGCTTGGGTCAGTCCAGGCGGGTCGCCTGACCTCTGATCAGCCAAACTAATTTCCAATTTGGCAGCTTTGGTCCCTGAACTTGCACGCGATGTTTCGGCTGCTTATTTTGACTCGTAAACCCCCAAACTTGGTTTTTAAGAACCTTAGGACATTTACCAACATGGTAATGTCCTCGGATAACTTTGCGCTCAACCGAAAAACCATGAAATTCGACGTTGACGCTTTTAACCCCTCAAGTACGGTTTTGGCCATAACTTTCTCATACGTTGACGAAACTTCACGAAATTTTAACCACATATTCTAGTGAGTATATTTTAGCTTCTCAAAGCTTCGGGTCTGCCAAAAGTTCACTCAGAGGTACAAATTCAACATGTTGACACTTTTGGCCCCTATAGTTTGTAATTCCTCACTTTTGTGCAATTTCCGCGTCGTATGATCCATGAACCATCCGTTTAAGGTTATAAACATTATGTAGGGTTATCATAGAGTCTATTTATCCATTGTTGACACTTTGGACCCTTACGTTCCATAGTTTTCACTGTTTGTCACTTTTAGTCCCTCTAAAGTTTGTTTTCACATACCGGAACCTTATGACACGTGTCAAGACATTATTGGACGAAATTTTTCGAGGTGTTACATCCTCACCCCCTTAAAAGAAATCTTGACCTCGAGATTTACTTAAACAAATGGGGATATTTTGGGGATATTTCTCTTGCATCGTGGATTCCACTTCCCACGTGTATTCGGGACCTCTACGGGCATCCCATTTGACCTTAACAATAGGCACGTGCTTCCTTCGAAGCTTTTTCACCTGTCGATCCTCAATCGACAAAGGTTTTTCCACAAATTTCAGACTCTCGTCTATGTGTATATCCGTATGCGCTATAACCAGTGAATCGTCAGCGAAACACTTCTTCAAATTACAGATGTGGAACACATTATGAATAGCGCTAAGTTCTTCAGGCAAGTTTTACTTGTAAGCAACTGACCCGACACGTTCGATAATCTCGAAAGGTCCTATGTATCTCGGGCTCAGCTTGCCTTTCTTACCAAATCGCATCACACCCTTCCAGGGCGATACCTTAAGCAATACTTTATCACCTACATCAAAGTGAAAGTCTTTGCGCTTAGGGTCCGCATAACTTTTCTGCCTATCCCTGGCAGCTTTCAAACGATCGCGAATCTGAACGATCTTGTCTGTCGTCTCAAAGACGATATCTGGTCCTGACAGTTGGACTTCTCCAACTTCTGCCCAACAAATGGGCGATCTACACTTTCTACCGTATAGGGCCTCAAAAGGCGCAGCCTTTATGCTGGAATGGTAGCTATTGTTGTAGGAGAATTCAATCAGTGGTAGGTTCTTATCCCAACTACCACCCAAGTCGATCGCACACGCACGAAGCATGTCTTCCAAAGTTTGAATAGTACGCTCACTCTGACCATCAGTCTGAGGATGATAAGCCGTACTAAAATTCAAACGAGTGCCCAACGATTGTTGGAAACTCTTCCAAAAATGCGACGTATATCTAGTATCTCTATCAGAGATAATAGATATAGGTATACCATGTAACGCTACAATCTTATCGACGTATAATTGAGCTAACATATCTGAGCTATACGTCTCCTTGATGGGTAGAAAATGAGCTGACTTAGTCAGTCTATCTACTATGACCCATATGGTATCATTTCCCTTTTTCGTCTTCGGCAACTTAGTGATGAAATCCATTGTCACCATTTCCCATTTCCACTTGGGAATTTCAGGTTGCTGAAGCAAACCTGACGGCTTCTGATGCTCAGCCTTGACTTGCGCACAAGTCAAACATTTAGCTACATGCTCAGCTACTGACTTTTTCAAACCAATCCACCAGTAGTTTGCTTTCAAATCCTGGTACATCTTATCAGCTCCAGGATGAACGGAATATTTAGAGCTGTGGGCTTTTTGGAGGATAACATCCCGAAGTCCTCCATAGACTGGAACCCATATTCGTCCGTTTAGTCGTAGCATTCCATCTTTGTCGTGGGATAACTGCTCCTCAGTTACTCCTAACTTTTCTGCAGGATAGTTAGCTTCCAGCACAGCTTCCTTCTGTGCAGCTAACACCCTTTCATTCAAATTATTTCTTATTTCAATGCGCTTGGCATTGATTCTGATCGGTTTCACTCTTTCCTTTCTGCTTAAGGCGTCGGCAACTACATTTGCCTTGCCTGGATGGTATCTTATCTCGCAGTCATAGTCATTTAAAGTTTCCATCCATCGCCTTTGACGCATGTTCAATTCCTTTTGATTGAACAAGTGTTGAAGACTCTTGTGATCCGAATAAATTATACACTTGGTCCCGTACAAGTAATGTCTCCATAGCTTCAAAGCAAATACAACCGCACCCAATTCCAAATCGTGGGTGGTGTAGTTCTTCTCGTGCACCTTTAGCTGGCGAGAAGCGTAGGCAATGACTTTGCCTCTCTGCATGAGTACACAGCCCATACCAGTGTGCGATGCATCGCAATACACTATGAAATCTTCTATGCCATCGGGCAGTGTCAACACTGGCGCGTTGCTCAACTTCTTCTTCAGAATGTCGAAGGATTCCTGCTGCTTAGGGCCCCAATCGAACTTAATCTTCTTACGAGTCAACGAAGTTAGGGGCGCATCAATTCTTGAAAAGTTCTCGATAAATCGCCTATAATATCCTGCCAATCCGAGGAAACTGCGAATCTCGGTAGGAGTCTTCGGCTCCTGCCAGTTCATGACTGCTTCTACTTTAGCGGGATCTACTTGGATACCTCGCTCACTTACGACATGTCCAAGGAACTGGACTTCTCGAAGCCAAAATTCACACTTCGAAAATTTGGCATAAAGCTTCTCTTGATGCAGAAGTTTGAGAATACAACGAAGGTGTTTCTCATGGTCAGCTTGGCTCTTCGAGTAGATAAGAATGTCATCAATAAAGACGATGACGAACTTATCTAAATAAGGCTTGCAGACGCGATTCATGAGATCCATGAATGCGGCTGGTGCGTTAGTGAGTCCAAAAGGCATCACTAGGAACTCGTAATGTCCATAACGAGTCCTAAACGCTGTCTTGTGCACATCTTCGTCTTTGACCTTTAACTGATGATAACCTGACCTCAGGTCAATCTTGGAGAAATAGCTTGCTCCTTGCAACTGATCGAACAGATCGTCGATCCTGGGTAACGGGTACCTATTCTTGATAGTGACCTTATTAAGCTCACGGTAATCGATGCACAGACGCATCGATCCATCCTTCTTCTTAACGAACAAGATTGGCGCTCCCCAAGGAGATGAGCTAGGTCTAATAAAACCTTTAGCTAACAAATCATCCAACTGCGACCTCAACTCCTTCATCTCCGTTGGTGCCAATCTGTATGGTGCTCTTGCTACAGGCGCAGCGCCTGGAATGATGTCTATCCGAAACTCTACTTGCCTATCCGGTGGCAAACCGGGTAGCTCTTCAGGGAACACTTCAGGATATTCCGAGATAACAGGGATATCCTCAATCTTCGGCTTCAGCTCAGCAATGGTAACTTGTGCCATATAAATGACACATCCCTTCTGCATGCACCTGGATGCCTTGAGCATGGACACTTGCTCAGGCAATCCATGCTGGGTATCTCCTTGAATAGTGAGTGACTCACCAGACGGAGTCTTAACTATTACTTGCTTTCTATTGCACAGAATCTGGGCTTGGTTATGCGATAACCAATCCATGCCTATCACTATATCAAATCCAGCTAGCTTAAAGGGAAGCAAGGATAACGGGAAAGAATGATTCCTAATGGATATAACACATCCATCTAGAATAGTCGAGGCGGTTTCTATGGTTCCATCGGCTAATTCCACCTCATATTTCACGCTTAAGGTTTTAACAGGAAGGTTCAACAATTTACAAAACTTATCATCTACAAACGACTTATCAGCTCCTGAATCGAACAAGACTCTAGCCAAAACATCATTTACAAGAAACGTACCTGTAATGACGTTGTCGTCAAGAACTGCCTCCTTGGCGTCCATTCTGAAGACTCTCGCATTAGTCTTCTTCCCGTCATCAGCTTTCTTCGCATTCTTTGGGCAGTTGGGCCGAATGTGCCCTTTCTCGTTGCAACCAAAACAAGTTGCATCCTTCATTTTCTTGCAATCCACAGCTTTATGATCTGTGGACTTGCAGATTCCACATCGCCTTTCTTGAGACTGGGATTTCGTTTCCAAACGACATTTCCCAAAATGATGTCTCTTGCAGTTCTTGCATCTGGGTTTTTCACCCGACTGATCTCCTTTCTTGAACCCCGACCCTTTCCTATGGTCGTTGTTTCCCTTGTGTCGTTTCTCAGATCTTCGTGAGGTGTCATCCTCACGTTTCCTCTTGTTTTCTTCCGAGCTCTTCATAGCTCTCAATCTGACCACATCTTGAGTGAGGGAGAGGGATAGATCAGCTACGGATCTAAATGTCGTAGGCCTTGAAGCCTTGACGCTTGCCTTTATCTCCGGTGCCAGACCCCCAATAAATCGAGCAATCCTTCGCGGCTCCGGGGTCACCAGATAAGGCACTAACCGAGATAAAGTGTTGAACGTAGTAAGATACGCTTGACAATCGAGGTTCTTCATAACTAGGGATACAAAATCCGATTCAATTCTTTCGACCTCATGCTGCGGGCAGAAATTCTCCTTGATCAGTGCTACAAACTGATCCCATGACATACCGTACAGTGTGGCCTTACCGGCAGCTTGTAGGAGTGACTTCCACCATGCTAACGCATCTCCCTTGAACGACTGGGACACGTACTTCACGATGTCCCTATCAGCACACCCGCTGATATCAACCACAGTATCCATCTCATCAATCCACGTCATGCAATCAAATGCTCCTTTTTCCCCAGTAAAATCTCTGGGTTTGCAAGATACGAAATATTTGTACGTACAGGACTTGCTGTGCGTGTCATGCTTCAGTTTGACTTCTTGCTTAGGAATACTGCTGTGGTTGGAGGAGTGATTATCCTCCTCATCCTTCTTCGGCTCACTCTTTTTAGAAGGTGGCTTACTATGAGCCTCAGAATGAGTCATGGGCTTTACGTGCGATACTGTTCGGGTCCTACTCCGAGTACCGCTAGATTCTCTGAATTGCCTATCCATAGCTTTGGCAACAGCGTTATCTATCAGTGCTTGCAATTCTTCACCAGTGACGTGAATCCTGGTATTATCTGGGTGTTCTCCAGAATGACTGTTGGTTTCCTCCGATTTGGCCATGTAGCTTTAAGCTACATAAAAGGACAAGGTCTTATTTAGAAACCTAACAGTATTATCGTTCTAGACGATTTATTAACCATGATATTAAGAATCATAATAGTTAATTTATTTAATTTCATTCAGGGCTTTTATTAGCAACTATATTATGGAATGAAATATATATATTGGCATAATAGGCCTAGTCACTTCGGACAACTTACTAAATTATAAATTTAGATTTTTATAGGATTAGCATTGTATAATTAAACAAATAATCATTTACTAGGCAGGGAGTCATAAACCACAGCTGCCACTATATGACATAGTCATAACCCGTAGGTATCAAGTCATTACCAGACTTGTATACAGATATAATCTGTAGATAATTTATTAAAAAGGGTGGCTGGTGTGATTTTACAGATCACGCTTGGCCAGGAATGTTAACATGTTTTCAGATGTTAACAGAGATTTGAATCTTTTCAACCAGGTTTTACCATATTGGCTAGGCCTGTAAATAAGGCATTCAAGCTAGGTTCTACCTTACTAAGATTCTTATCAAAATGGCAAATCAAATAAAAATTGATATTTTCCATTTATTTTAATATTATTTTCATGCACATAAATAAAATGAGAAATTCAAATTAACCATTTCAAATTTTAAATAAAGTAACTAGTACATCTTTGCCCTAAACGGGACTTTAATTCAAATAACATGAATAACATGCCCGCGCAGGGGCTAAACAAATAACAACAACAACAAATAAAATAAAATAAAACAAACCCACGCAGGGGTTAACAGAACAACGTACCCACGCAGGGGTAGAATAAGAGAAATATACCCACGCAGGGGTAGAGTACAGGAATAGATGTCCACGCAGGGACATGAGTAAATGAGATAACAATCAAAGGATTCAATGATCCTTCTTACTCTTACCCTTGAGCAAATCAAACATCTTCTTGAACATGCCATCGTTGCGTCGGCGATCAGCTCGCATCTCATGTTGCAAATCACGTCGTACACTGTTTATTCCTTGCAGGATTTCCTGAACCTGCGGCGGCGACATCATAGG
Organism: Helianthus annuus; assembly: GCF_002127325.2. Classification (NCBI taxonomy): domain Eukaryota; kingdom Viridiplantae; phylum Streptophyta; class Magnoliopsida; order Asterales; family Asteraceae; genus Helianthus; species Helianthus annuus. The sequence goes on from NC_035447.2 coordinate 89,751,687, forward strand.
TGCCGGCGGTGGTGGCTGGTACTGCTGTGGCTGTGGAGGCTGCGGCTGCTGGTATCCCTGCGATGGGAAACCAAAAGCTGATGGTCCCGTAGCCCAGGGACCTCCAAAAGTACTCTCCTGGTTGAGAGGGTTGTAGCCTGAGGCTAACCAGTAGGGATCTCCCGTATAATCATAACCGGGAGGAAAAGTCGGCTCAAACGGGTTGAACTGCGCTGCGCTGGCGTAAGCCGGAATCGGCTCTCCGAAGTTCTGCGGCAGAATCGGCGCAGAAGTGACCTCCGAAACGGGATGCGGAGACTCCCCCATCTCGGACTCCTCATGAAGAGGTGAGTAGCGGCTGCTACCAATGTGTGGAGGGGTACCAATGCGAATCCCTCCTCGCGTAGACATACGCGCATTCCTCCTTGGCCTCTGAGGCGGAGGAGGCAAAACTGGTGGTGGCGGTGGCGACGGAGTGATCACGTCGCGCCAGAGGGCCTCAGATAGGTCCTGCTGCAAGGGCGGCTGCTGAAGCTGCTGCTGCTGAGAGTGGTGCTGCGAGTGCACCGGCGAACCATGGCGAGACTGGAGCATCGGAGAGTTGTGGTGGCTGGGGGTGTAATACCAATCGTGCTGCCGAAACCTCTCCTGAAAGCTGTCCACACCATTGAATGGTGATCCCCTGTATGGTGACCCATCCGATATCTCGATGGGATGGTTGGGCGTACCTGACGGTGGCAGTGAAGGGTCAGTGTCCTCGTCAACCTCCATCTCGTTACCACCAGAGAAGTGGTCTTCCGGTCCAAGTGGGTTATGACCCACTGGCTCATCCAAGAAAGCGTCAGGGTTGTATAGGCCCTGATAAGCTGGTGCTCGGTAGTGGTGAGGTGACTGATGAAGAGGTATATAAGATCCATGGGAACCATGGGGCCCATTTTCTGAGTGGGGCCCAAATGATTGGGGTAGTGATGGCGAAGTGCCCGCAGATACCGAGTGCCTGGCTGGCTCGGCGAATGATCTCCAAAGATCGTTGGCTGCGGTGTTGTGCGAAGCTGATGGGGCTCGCCTGTGTGAGGGTCCTGCCTCATGATCGTGTGATGTGGCGAATCCTCCTCGTCCTCGCATACGTGGCGGCATGATGAACCTGTCAGAAATAAAACAAGTTGCATAACAAAATATATAAGACAAAGCTAATAATAAAAATAATGATAAAATAAACGAAATGTCGAACATTTCCTAAGTTCATTGTCTAGACTCGAAAATCGAGGATTGTGCAATTGTGTAACTGAGACTAAACACAAAAGACTAGTGTTTAATTCACTCAGCGTTGGCTCTGATACCAACCTGTCACACCCCGATTTCCACGTGTCACCGGTGGGCCCGGTGTGGGGTACAGTGACGTAGTTGGCATCGTCATAGACAATCAACACAATATAATAATGCACAGCGGAAGCAGAATAGATACATTTCAACTTTAATTAAAATGACATAATAACATCATAAGTAGTTGAAACGGATCCACAGGCGGATCAAATAAAAATAAGAATAAATTGTTCAACAGTTATTTGTCGTCCGAGCTTGCGAGACTATAGTGGACGCTCTTAGGAAACAGCCAGCCTATTTCGTATAGTACCTGCACTTAACCTTTTGGGAAAAATACGCCAGTTTACACTGGTAAATACAAATCAACTGACTCATTTTGAAAATGATTGAAAATTTATTTAAATGCACAAGGCATAAATATTTTTATTAACTTGGGATATTTATGCAATATAAACTTGTGAACGATTTACATGTACCCGTACTTATGGTGGCCCGGGATCTGCTGTCCGGGCTAAAGATTAAATGACACACCACATTAAAGAGTTATACACGCCGGGTGTACGCCTACACCCCGTGCTCTGGTCGTGGCCATCTCGTAAGATAATGCCAAGGATATCCGGGACACGGTCAATAACCCCCCAAAGCCTAAAGTAAGACAAGACTGTTTAAACAAGTCGCACAAGCTATTCAAGACTGTACACCCATAAGGTGCAGGACTTGTGCGCCCGATCAAGCGGTATTTTAAATACCGTACCCCAAGCCCGTATAGGGAAAATAAGTCAAAATGTATTTACCTGAGCAAGTATGAATCACAAACGGTAAGTGTAGGTAGCTTTTACTGGGCCTCCTAATCTGCAACAAAGGTTTATAATAACCTATTAGATTCCTAACGGGTCTTTTATTTAAACCTAAGCTTGACCGGTTAGTTTAAGGACGATACGGTACAAGCGCACGATTAAGCGAAAGACCGGATAGAATGTGATTTAGACCCGACAAGTTTGAATACTTGTATAATATGGGTATACTAAATACATTCTGGATTTTGAGACGAAAATGATAACGTTTGACCCGTTTCGGTCAATTTACGCAAACTAGTTACGTAAACCGAACCGAACGCTAAAAGGGCGTTACGGGTAGCCAAAAGAGTCAAATGCAAGTTCCCTGAGATAATATGCTTTAAATATGATATAATATCAGTAAGTTATGTTCTATATTGCCCGGAATAATTTTACACTCAATTTATGCCTTATAAGGGCATTTTGGTCATTTAAAAGATTATAAAAGAGTCATATTAGAAATCTGAGTTTCGACTCTGGTTTATACAGTAAATATACTTCATTTAACATATTATAACAGTAGGGTATGACCCATATACCAAACTTAACATTTAAAACCAAACTATGCACCGTAGGGGTATTTTAGTAATTTCACAAGGGCTAAAACTGCCAAAACTGGAAATCTGAGTTCATATACTTATACTTACTGTTATTATATGAAAATATACTAGATACATCAGTAAGTATGAATCTTATATGTTTAAAATGAGTATAACGCTTACTATGCGTTAAAAACGCTAAAAATGCGATTTAGAGCCGTTTCCGGGTTTTTAAAAGAAAGCTGAGATTTTTATATTTCCAGAATGTTCAAAATAATTTATTTAACATATAAAATCAGTAGAAAAAGGTTTCGGGTCAAAAGGATGTGTAAAACTCATTTTATGGCTTAAATAGTCAAAACCGGCATTAACCGAATCGACTAAGCGATCTAAGATACGTTCAGCCAAAAATCAAATAAAAATCATCAAAAATCCCAAAATATTATATAACATCGGTGGGTAAAAAGTTTTGTATCAAAACGTGGCCTGAAATAGGTTATACGCGAAATGCGCCGTTTATGTAACTTTAAGATATAGTTTTACGATATCGGCCATAACTCAAAATCTGGACCACTAACTGACCTCAAATTTTCGGTGCAAGTTTATATATTAAAAATAAAGATTTCTACTCTTTCACTTTTCCAAAAATCACGTTTTATATCAAAAAGGGCAAAATAGTCAACGTTAAGCATAAATCGGAAACATGCAAATGAATCGGCTAAACATAGACTCAAGCAATAAAATTCCAGAGAGTTTTACCAAAATAAAAAAAAATAGTTAAAAATACTCTCCAATACAGATCTCAAACATGAATGTACGGATCCGAATCGATAGTCTAGGAAAAAGTCGTTTTACAAGACTTTCGGTTCCGATTCGTATTTATACTATAGATTGTCGAGTTGATTATGATAAAACACATTCTTACATATATTATAAGTTATTTATGATGATCAAACAGATTGCATGTCCTCTACATTAACATTTAAGCTATTTTTCACAAAAACAACTTCTGTTGACTTTTTAGAAACAGGTTTGACTCGACAATTAGCATGCATAAAGTGGGAATCAGAGAATACCCTTTTGAGGGTTTGTTTCCCACATAAATACCAACATATATGTGGTTTCAATTTGAGAAATGACTGAGTGAAACTCGTTTAATCAGAAAGTCAAAGTATAAGAACAATCAGTTTGACTTTTACTAATAATCGATGTAAGAACGAATTAGAGACTGAATTAGAAGCTTACAAAGGTCCTATTGATGCTTAGCTAATACTAGGAATCGGCCTTGATGTCCAGAAATGCTCCAGAAATGCTTGAGAGAGTTCTTGAGAGTTGAGAGCTTCTTGATCAAATGCAAGTGCCAAGAGAATGGATGAATAATCTGATTTAAAGCTGAATTCAGATGTTTGGAAGTAGCTCACTGTTACCATAGGCATGCAAGACATTTTATTGGAGCTTAAGGAGGTGCTAACAGCTGGTATACACTTCAAATTCGGGCTTAAAATATGATTTTCGCGAATTTTTTTGGTACTGGTAGTCCCACGCGGCCCGCTTGGGTCAGTCCAGGCGGGTCGCCTGACCTCTGATCAGCCAAACTAATTTCCAATTTGGCAGCTTTGGTCCCTGAACTTGCACGCGATGTTTCGGCTGCTTATTTTGACTCGTAAACCCCCAAACTTGGTTTTTAAGAACCTTAGGACATTTACCAACATGGTAATGTCCTCGGATAACTTTGCGCTCAACCGAAAAACCATGAAATTCGACGTTGACGCTTTTAACCCCTCAAGTACGGTTTTGGCCATAACTTTCTCATACGTTGACGAAACTTCACGAAATTTTAACCACATATTCTAGTGAGTATATTTTAGCTTCTCAAAGCTTCGGGTCTGCCAAAAGTTCACTCAGAGGTACAAATTCAACATGTTGACACTTTTGGCCCCTATAGTTTGTAATTCCTCACTTTTGTGCAATTTCCGCGTCGTATGATCCATGAACCATCCGTTTAAGGTTATAAACATTATGTAGGGTTATCATAGAGTCTATTTATCCATTGTTGACACTTTGGACCCTTACGTTCCATAGTTTTCACTGTTTGTCACTTTTAGTCCCTCTAAAGTTTGTTTTCACATACCGGAACCTTATGACACGTGTCAAGACATTATTGGACGAAATTTTTCGAGGTGTTACATAACATTTGTTATCATTCTCAATCGATCAACTCCATTTAATTAAATGGATCACATGTTTACTGCCAATTGCATGAACTCCTCAAGACAATGGCTGACAATTATTAAATGATGCTTATCCAATAGACTTGACTTTCAACATCTCTATAATCCATCATGGCCGACATTTGTCACCCACCTCAAGAGATTATTGGACCAAATAGTTTGGGTAGGTTTGACTATATAGCAAACCCATTACTTCTGACAATCACATACAACAATATGAATCTATTTTAATATGACAAGTGTAATCATATGCCTTAGTGAGGATAATTATCATTATAGTGAAATCAAAATTTATGGCCGACAAGCCTCATGATGAATGGACCCTATTGGACCGAAGGTATTATGCAATACAATCAAGACACCATGAATATCCATGCAGAATCAAAGTTAAATATATGCAGTACATAACAATAATCTAACAACAGAGGTGGTCTACTAACCGGTTACAATGTGCGACTAACAACAGTTCGAGAGGACCAAGGATCGCCGTCGCACCAAAGAGAGGAAGTGAGAGACTTTAGGGTTTTCTAATAACTGATTACGTAACCTAGATTTGCTTATACGGAAATTATAGAAGATTGGGCCCTGACTGGGCTTTTGACAGAGGCTGGGCTTGGCGAAATCAGTAGATTTCGTCTAAGGGTGATGGTGAAAACACTTGGTTTTCGTGTGGGGGTGGGGGTATTTCAAGTGAGATGTGATTTCGTAGGGGGAGGGGTGTTTAGCAAGGTTCCATTTTATTTATTTTAATTAAGCATACATTCACACTAATCATGTATCAACAACCCACCCATATTGCACATCATTTATATAACATAACAATCACAATGAGATTTAACGAATTACAAATGTGTACAGTTGTGAATCGAACCAGTCGTGTAAACAAATAAACAATTAACGTGCGATTAATGCAAAGATGAAAATCTTGGGAACTCGAGTTGTCACATTCGGACTTGAAAAGCGAATAAAAGAACGAAAGAACACTTACGAAGGATCCTCGAAAGCTAATCTCGATCCAGGAGCTCAGGTATGAAGCAAAGGCCTCAACTTAGAGCTTTGGATCAAATTTTGTGGGTTTTTAACCAAAAGGGGGGGGGGTATTTATAGGAAAAGCAAGACCGTTAGGATCGTTTCTTGAATATCGTGCCATGATCCAATCCGTACACTTGTCGCAAAGTTGTGGTGGCTTATTTTGCCCCCGCCATAGGGATTTGACACGGGGCGTTGCCCTTTGGGTGATCGAAAGGTCATTGCAAGTGGATCAAAACATTGAACCTGGTCTGTATGTCTGACACGGCCCGCGTCAGGATACACACAAAACTCAGGCGGGCCGCCTGGCCTTGTCTGATCAGCACAAACTTTCAGAAATGACAGTTTTAGTCCCTGTTGCATATTTAAGCCATTTCCAACACTTCTAAGGCCCGTAAAGCCAACTATAACGCCCTAAAATGATGCCTAAACATTGTGGACATGAAACACGCTCAAAAATATGCCGGATGTTGGTTCGTTTGGTCGTACGATCGCGATGTTCGCTTAATTACGACGGAATGCGCATAAGCGCGAAAAATGATCCAAATGACGCGACGAATGGATTTTTCTTATGCCAAACACTAAGGCATAATATAAGGATGCTTACATAAATTTTTGGATGTCCGGATGTATTCAGAACGTAAGTTATGCGCGAAAGTGCAAACTTATGCACTTTTTGACACTTTTAGTCCCTGAATGATCCAAAAGTTTATTTTTGCCAAACCAAAGCCTTCAAAACTTATTTCTAAGTTATGTAAAGGTTATTTAAGGTATGTTAAGTATATGTTGATGTTCCGGAGTATTTGTCGCATTTAAACTGAGTACGTTTACGCACCAGTTTGCGTATAATTCTCCAGAAAGCGATATAAAGTTTGAAATTGAACAAGAATTGATATGTGCAAAAGATACACAAATTTATACAAGATCCCAAGTATGAAATACAATATTTCATCGGCTTGGTATTTGTTTGATGGTCACGGTGACACAGGTGTCACACTCCTAGAGCCAGTTCAATCTGAAATTCGACTTGGCGATGAGGCGGTAGTCCAGGTAAGTCTTCAGGAAACACCTGAGGAAAATCACGTACAACTGGGATATCCTCCAATCTCTTTTCTTTCGTTGCCGCATCTGTGACAAGTGCCAGAATGGCAGTGTGACCCTTTCGCAAACATTTCTGAGCCTTCAAAAAGGAGATGATGCCAACCACAGCACAACTCTTGTCGCCTTGAACTTCGAGAGGTTCTTTACCAGAACGGGGAATACGTACTATCTTCTCCTTGCATAAGATCTCTGCTTGCTGTTGGGATAACCAATCTATACCAATGACGATGTCGAAACTACCCAAAACTATAGGGATGAGATCGATGGAGAAAGTCTGACCTGCTAAGACAATGTTACAACCCTTGACTACGTGTGTGGCTTCTAAACTTTTACCGTTGGCTAACTCTACGACATGTTTGGTGTTTAAGGGTGTTGGCGTACGTTTTAAAATTTGACTAACTTTTAGAGATACATAACTGGTGTCCGCACCCGAATCAAACAATACAGTAACATAAAAGTCGTCGAGAAGAAACTTACCCATAACCACGTTAGGATCATTGCTTGCGTCACCCTGCCCCAGCACGAACACACGACCTCTAGCATCGTTGCCATTATTATTCCCCCCATTGTTGTTCCCGTTGCCCTGATTGTTGTTATTGCTGTTGTTCTGGTTCTGGTTTAACTGGGAGTAGTCACGTTTGAAGTGGCCTTCAGCACCACATTGATAGCATCCCCTGTTACCTCGTTGCTGTTGCTGCTGCTGGTTTCATGGGGCAGGTGGCTGTTGTTGTTGATTTTGGTTCGCATGTCGTGAGCTTCTGCAATCTTTAGCCTCATGACCCACCTTGAGGTACCGCTGACAACGACCCTTATTACACTGGCTGTTGTAGTGCTTGTTGCAAGTGTTGCACCTTGGGAGATTTCCTCGATATCCACCCTGTCTTTGATTACCCGAAGATTGCTGACCAGGGCTTTGGTAATTATCAGTCTTTCGCTGCTGAACCTGAGACTGAGCTGTAGCTGAACCTTTGCTGGAATCCCCATCCCATTTCCGCTTGTTGTCACTGGGAGTAGCGGAAGTAGTAGCATCGGTAGCACTGATACGTTTAGGCAGCCTGTTCTGTTCCACTGCCTGATCTGTGAGGCGATGAGCAAGACGTTGAACATCCTGGATATTATTATGGTTGGCCGATGTCACGTGTTTTTGAATTTCTGGTGCCAGTCCTTTGAGATACAACTCAATACGTCTAATAGGAGGGTCCACCATAGTTGGACACAGGACGGCCAGCTCGTTTGACCTTTTAGTATATGCCTCAATTTCCGACCCAGTCATCTTCAAATCAAAGAACTCCACCTCCAACTTGTGGATGTCGTCACGTGTGCAGTATTCCCGTTTAATCAGCTCTTTGAAATCATTCCAAGGGGTGGCGTTAGCAGCTGCCAGCCCTAATATCTGAACTTGTGCATTCCACCAAGTCAGCGCGATTCCTTCCAGTGTGCCAGTGGCGTACTTCACCCTGCGAGCCTCAGGGCATTCACACATCTCAAACACAGACTCGAGCTTTTCAAACCAATGGAGGAGTCCCACTGCTCCCTCCGTGCCACTGAATGTGCTAGGACGACAGTCCATGAAATTCTTGAAAGTGCAAACAGGTGGCTGAGCGTGTTGACCTGTTGTGTTATAAGAACAGGACAAGGTTAAACACAAGAGTTGGTTTAGGAGTGTAGGATCTAGAGATCCTAGTGTGAGTTACGACTGCAGGGTATACCTCCTGCTTGTGCGGCTGCAAGTGCCGCAGCAACTTGTTCGTTAATGAGAGCCGTCAACTGGGCTTGTGTAATGTTAATGCGTCCAGCCATGATCTTCATAGCAAAGGTAACATATGTGAGAGAGCGTTCGCGAATAGTGCGATGACAGAAGAGAGTAAGCACACATGTGTTCTCAAGCAATAACGAATAGTAGGCAATGTAATCTAAGCATACCACGAGCAAAGTTCTATGTAATTCTAGCAAGTAGGCAAAGTAAGCATGAATAGTAGTACCTATGGTGTTGAGCCTTGCACGTGGAGCGAAGCGTCGTTGTGGATCGTTGAGCACTGTACTGGTTATAGTCTGGTTTTAATAAAATCGTTTTCCCATATTAAAACCAAGTTCTCTATAACCAATGGCTCTGATACCAATCTGTCACACCCCCAAAATCCACACGCGGAGTATCACCGCTTGGAAGCGTGACTGACCAGGATCAAGCCACCAATCATATTGAACAATATATATATATAAATGTAATTCAACCAAACCAATATGAAAGGTGTTCAAAACATAAGTATAATCTCAACGTTTAGCGGAAGCATAAAAGTAAACCCAACACAAGTATAAGTATGTAATGTCATAAATGTTTAACAAAGCATTCACGATCCTTGTCCGCAACGACCGCGCCTCCCAGTGCAAGCTCCAAGTGTACCTAACGACCTGCAAGGCATGTAACAGAGGGTCAACAACTAGTTGAGCGAGTTCGCAGTGGGTTGTTTAGTAATAGTGTTCATTTTGTAAAACGTTGTTTGTTTAGTAACCCATGTATCGTTATAATTACATCGCGGCCCTCCAGGCATGTTTGCGAAGATTAGTGGGGGTTTCCCATGTATTGTAGACTAGTTTTATTTGTATCGCGGCCCTCCAGACATGTGTGCGAAGTTTAGTATCAGTATCGCGGCCATTCCAGGCATGTGTGCGAAGATCAGTATCAGTATCGCGGCCATTACAGGCATGTGTGCGAAGTGTAGTGGGGGCTTCCCCATGTATCACTAGTCTAGCAGTATCTATAAGTGACCTTTCCCCAAATGAGGTCAGTAGTACGTAATTCCCATAACCATGTAAGTACAATCAATCAATCAATCCCATTCCCTACCCGGGAATCCCATGCCTTAGTAAGGGTGTGAACTCACCTTGGTTTGCGCGGTATGCTAAGTATGTGCTCACAAACAATCAGTCAAGTCCTAGAGTACGCACGTATACTTAATCAGTTTATATTTACGAAGTTTACGTAGGCATATACAATCACTATGGTATCAATAAGCAATCACGGATAATACAAGGCACTTAATCAAGTTCGTACAAGTCATGTTTAACTTCTAACAGCAGTTAGTTAATCCAGTTAATACTTAACAGAGTTAAATCGAGTTACTGTGCAAAATACCCATTCGGCGAAACACCCCCTGTTTCGCCGTGCACCCTCTCCGACGAAACACTTCTGTTTCGTCAAGGCTTGTTTCGTCGTGATGGTCTCGGCGAAACACTTTGTGTTTCGTCTGATTCGTTTCGTCAAAAATGGTTTCGACGAAGCACTTTGTTTCGCCGTCACCTTTGTTTCGCCAAGAAGCCAGTTACGTCACAAGTCAGTTATGTACAGAAACCCTAATTGCCGCCATACAGAATCATATAGTCATTCAACAAATCATCGATATCATGGATTTCCAATCATAACATATTCATCCGTTAACCTTAAGCAATCTAGCATAGGAATATCATATCACAATTTCATCATTCATTAGCTTGCTCGTATCATTCATGAACATGGCATAGACAGTTGAAGTCATAAACATAAACCCTAATCTATATACTGATTCAACAACAAACAATCTATTCTGTACATACAAATCCGTAATCCAAAATTCCTAGATCATATTATAACCAACACATCATCTAATCATGAACATAAACCCTGTCTAATAATCATTTAAGTCCGATTTCCAACACACAAATAACAACGATTCAATCAACAACGATTTACACTAACCGAGATAGGAGAAATAACGGGTTGATTGCTAAGAATGACTTCGGGGACTTCAAACTGCCGTCACACAGAAGAGAGAGCTCTAGGGTTTCTTGTTTTCTAAAAGTGGTGACAAATGAACCCGTAGAACTAAATAACTATTCGGCGTAACGTACTGGGCCGTTACTGGGCCTCGGCGAATCGTGGGCCGGCGAAACACACTGTTTCGTTGAACAAAGGATGGCGAAACAAATCTGTTTCGTCATGGTGTTCTATGGCGAAACTCATCAGTGTTTCGTCGGGTTGTTTGATGGCGAAACACTCTTGTTTCGTCGGGTTGGTTCAAGGTGTAAAAGTTTAATGTTTTTAGCTTTTGAACGGACTAATAAACAGATCATCAGCTTGAATCACATAACACAATGCTCACAATACATTTAGCATGACACTAACGTGTAAGGTTACAAAGCAAACAAATCATATAAACCATCAACTTTACAATTAACGTGCATTTAATGCGAAAACGGAATCTTGGAAACTCGAGTTGTCACAATAGACCTTGAAAAAACTTGACATTTCTTTGTTAATTTGTGGTATGAATCCTAAATTTTCTTATTTCGCTTAAGACTGAGTAAAACCTATTATATGTCTCCATTAAGGTCTCATATGGCAGGTGCCGAAAAGATTTATATTCATATATGACCTTTGAACACATCTTCTCTTCACCATCAAAGAGATTTGCCAAACTGTCCCATATTTCCTTAGCAGGTTCACATGAATCTACCTGGGAAAATATGTCATTTTGTAATGCCATGATCAGGAGGGATTTAGCTTTCTCATCTTTATCCATCAGGGCTAGATCATGTTCATTCCAGCATGATCTGTCTTTTGAACTCGACTTACTAGGACTTTTGGGGTAGAGTCGGTCGCTACAATACTTGGTACATCTATCCTCAAAATATAAGGGTCATTTTTCATAGACCTGATGGTGTGTGTAAGATGTGATATGTTTTTATTGATATTTTAAGCCCATTTTACACAATTGTCTAAACACACACTTGGGCAAGTGCACCCACCGTGAGCGTAGTATAGCGTTGGTAAGATACCCGAGGTCGTCCAATGACACAAGAGCTTTTAGTACTGGTTTATCCTCAACGTCTAATCAATCTAAATTAAATTTCGTTTGAGAAGAGGTTTAAAACATGAAAAACTAAAATAGCATAAATAAGAAAAAAATAAAAACATATATACAAGATGAATCACTTGGATCCGACTCGCCTTTAATGTACCCTTTGATGATTTTCGCACTTTCGGACTTTTTAAAAGATTATCTTAGTTATTGTAGTAGGCCTCTCTTTTGAAGGTGACGTTACCCTCAACCAAGTGGTTTGAGTCAGCAAGGATACAATCCCAAAGGGTCGGAATATTATAAGATAATTAATTAAGTTATTAATGCGAAAAGTGGTAGGCCCCTCTTTTGAAGGTGACATTACCCTCGGCTAAGTGGTTTGAGTCAGCAGGGATACAATCCCAAGTAGCCGGTTTAACGTATTTATAGTAGTTTACATATGAGGGGATCAAGCTATTCGCACCCCCGCCATCCAATACTAATGGGTATTGAAGGAGGTCCTAGTAAGCTTGACCCAGGTCCTTGCAGGATCTATACACTGAAAAAGGCAAGAACCTTACTAAACCATTCCCTTAACCCCCGACCAGGTAGCCAACATATCTCTATATATATCGTAGAGACATGAATTGTGTAAATCTTTTACTTTATATAGACAGTAAAGTAATGCCAAGACACCACGGACAAATGATAAAGAAAATTCACCTTCAACATAAGAAACTAGTTATTAAAATCATTAATACAAAACCAAATAAAAGTGCCGAAATATTAAAAATCAAAAGTAATACATAAAAGACTTGTCTTCACCAAGTGATGTAAGAGGCTTAGCCAAACATGGCCTTTGATTGGCAAGAACTCTTACGATTAACCTTGGACCCTGAGACTACTACACACTCTAAAGATGGATAATGGATGATGGTGGTGGGTGTTGGTGGTGTAGTGGTGGTGGAGTGGTGGCAAAGTGGGAGAGTAGTGGTTTGCCTAGGGATGCCTTTGAAGTGAGCCAAGCACCTCTATTTATAGCCTGAACAGAACCCTGGCCACGGCCCCGTGTCCAGCGGGCACGCCCCCGTGGCCAGCCTTTTCACTTCCTTCATTAAATGCATGTGTCAGCAGAAGGCTCCACACGGCCCGTGTCCAGCGAGCACGGCCCCGTGGGAAGAAGCGTATCTGTACTATCAAGTATTTGCAAGATTCTGCGCATCATATCGTTGACCACGCCCCGTGCTAAACTGGGCACGCCTCCTTGGTGGGTGTAGAAGCTTCCACAGCTTTTTCTTTTCTGCAGACACCTGACCACGCCCCCGTGTCCAGTGGGCACGACCCCGTGGTCAGTCTTTTGTTTCTTTGTTTTTGCTTTGGGGATGCTGCCGAGGGGTCGGGCATGTCACGTTTATTCCTTTTCTTTGTATTTATGTTGGTTTTGGCTGTATATTTGTTCCTTTTGCTCGTTTAAGCTCATTTGGTCCTGTAAATTCAAAAGGAAGACAAAAACACACTTTTTCCAACATTAGTACTAAAAAAGGGTTAGTTTTATGCATCATTTGATGTAATTTATATGTTACATTTTGCACACATCAAATACCCCCACACTTGAAACCTTTGCTTGTCCTCAAGCAAAACTCTTTAATATATGGCTTACACACCTAAATGGAATAGGTAGAAGAGAAGTTTTGGGCTTGTCTTGAGTGTCGGGAATCCAAGAACTTTATTGGGTTTTATTTTTATTTTATTTACAATCCTATTCGTTATGATTTATTTAGAACATTTCATAAGAAAAATTACTTATATGGGCATAACATGCCTCTTTAAAATTACATTTATATACAAGTTCACATTCCTCACGGGAGATCACTCAACACTCGGCCGAAGATGTATTTTTGTGAAACACTCGAGACCGGCATGGAACTTACTTCTACCATATGCTTGCCAAGCAATCAAACCTCCTCCTTTTTAACTATAAAACTTTGTAAATATCAAGAGGACTTTGGGAAAGGGTTAGGCTTGGGCTAAGGGTAGGTGGTTTTGGTTAGCGGTTAGTAAAAATGGCTAAAAGCGTAAAAAGCATCGGTCGTCGTAAAACTTTTTGTTTTTGGGACTTTTATTCAACTAAGCATATTCAAACAAAGTATCTTTGAGGAACTTGTTTGTTTATTGCTAGTCTTTCATTTTTTTTTCATAAGAGACGTCACAAGATAACCGAGCTTTTTACTAAAACAAAGGGGTTGAAAAGAAAAAGGTTTTGGTGGGTAAAGGGTGTTTTTTTGTGGGTTTTGAAATGAAAAGGTTTAGGCTCAAAGGAGTTAATATAGGGGGATTTTGAGTAGGTGATAAAAAAATTGAAAAATAATGGTGTTGAAAGGAAAACGGGTTAGTCCTAATGCCTCCATCATTTACTTACTTGGGTTTAAGTTGGTAAGGACCGGGAATGTATGGTCGTGGCAAGTTCTAGAGTCATAAGAACCAAGCGGCAATTCACAAAATAAATGAAAAATGAGCACTTAATTTAAAGATATATGTTTGTATGCTCAATAAAGGCTCAAAACTCACTTGTTGTGGGAATGGGTTTATAATGTCATCAGATATATATAATCAAATTTTAATTAGATTTGTCATGCCTTTTCATAATTTTCTTATGTTGGTTTGTTGTATCACGACGCTATCGGTTGTAAATTTGTAAAAATATAACCTTTTTTAAAACTTGTTATTCCCAAATTAAACCAAGACAAGCAAAAAAATGAAATTTTTTGAAAAAAAATTGGGGTGCTTAGCGGTTCCAATAGAGTTTTGTGTAAGGCTTGTTATTAGGACTTGCAAAATTCAAGGTTTTAGCATCCCCCCCCCCACACTTAAATCACACATTGTCCTCAATGTGTCCCAAAACAAGTTTTTAGGTTGATTGAATGTGTAAAAAGGTGTTGAAAAACAAAATTTTGTGTTACTGGGGGTCTGGCCACGGTCCCGTGTTAGTCCGGGCACGGCCCCGTGGTCATATTGTCAGTACCAAAATTTAACAGATGGCTGGGCACGGGGCGTGTTCAGTGAGCACGGCCCCGTGTCCAGTTACCTGAACTAGGCAATATTTCTATAGAGCCTGGGCACGGGGCGTGTTGGGCTGAGCACGGCCCCGTGCTGAACTTGCTGTAATGCTATAAAATTATCAGGAGGCTCTGTTTACGTGCATGGGGTGTGGTTTTAACGTTCCCTTGGTAACCTCCACCTTTTCGAGTGTGTTCAATCATTATAACATCATCCAAACACCATTCAATAATTAAACCATCATTCATTAGAAAGTGCGAAGTACATAGATCCTAAAAACTAAAAATAAGTTGCTAAAAACGAAAAACTACAAAGATCCTAAGATAGATAGGTCATAAAATGCAGGAAATCTAAATTACTAAGGAGTTATACCCTAGATGTTGTCTAATATAAGAATGACAAAACCCCGGGAATGACTTTCCGATGCTTAAGGGCTTTGTACAACTCAAAACCAGAGGATGCCCTTCAAATGTCGTTGAGTCATTCCTCTATCTCACTAGGGAGAAAGAAGGCAGGAGCATTCTCCACAATGTCTTGTGGGGGAGGCGCAACGGCTACTGGAACCCCGTGTAGTATGTCTAGAGGAGGTTCCAGAGGCATAACATTCCACCCTCCTTGTGTGACGATTGGCACCATAGGAGGTGAATCAAGAATATTCAACCTTTGGTGCAAAAGGTTGACTTCTTGGAGGCAACCCTCTAATCCCACCGACAAATGGTTAATACAGTCAATTAAGGCTTCCTCCACTGATGCCATTTCATCAATGACTTCTCGCAAGACGTACACATAATTGACCAAGGAGTCTTCCACTGATGTTCTTCTTCCCCTTCGATCGTTTCTTGAGTGAGCTGAAGATGTTCCGCTGTTCCGGCTTGACATTCTAAGAATACAAATCGAAAAGTTCAAAGTAATGGAACAGTAACTCCGGCCACGGCCCCGTGTTCGCTGAGCACGGCCCCGTGGCCACCATTCTGCAGATTTTTGAAACAAGGAATCTTAGTGTTTTAAATTATTTTTCTGACTTTTGAGACAGTTCTGAGCATAAATAACTTAAAACAGTGTTATAAAACTGATTTTTAATAAGATTCCTTGGTTAAAAACCTAGCAAATATCACAATAAAGCTTGAAGACATGGAAGTTTCAAGCTTTAATGGAGGTTTGAGGAGTTTTTGGAGAAGAAGGCAAGAGACAAGAGTGGTAAAGACAAGACGGTTGTTAAGAACCTTCTTTGGAATATACCTTGTAGGGTATATGTGAAGATCCCAGCAGATCTTGGTCTTTGGAATGGGTCTAAATGTGCAAGAATCATGCTGACTTTATAGAAAATGACAGCACGCTGACCATGGCCCCGTGGTTAGACAAGACTCTAACACATTTTGTCCGTATTCTGAACATGGGGCGTGTTGGCCTGGACACGACCCCGTGGTTAATTTTTAGGTGGGCATGGGGCGTGTTGACCTGGACACGGCCCCGTGGCTAGAGAGTTTTATGAAGTTTTTGTCTTATTTTAAGCAATTTGTCCGGATCGGGCGGTTCCTTATTAGAGGGAACAACACCGAAGTGCCTGAGGTACCTTAATTGCTCTTGATTCAAACAAGAATGCAAGAGGTTATCGGAAAGGGTAAAACCTAAGCTAAATACCGGTGGGCGAAACCGACCTTTATTCCCCTTATTCGGGCTCTCGTTAAAGAAGGTGTATGTCGAATCGCTCAGGTCTATGAACGCATCGGCGGATACCAATGGAGAATCCTTCACAGCATAATCGACACAGGGACGACTATCGCTCAAGTTCTCACAAGAGTTGGAGGTGCTTTCGGTACAGTCGATGTTGTTAGAATCCGAATGCGACCCCAATAACTCTCCTTGATTGTTGTCATGTGATGAATAACTAGTTTTCATCTCAAGCTCTTTTAATATTTGGAGAATTATTTCTTCGAGCTGACATAATTCTTCGAAGGTTATGTCATCTGAAAGAATTGGTTGAGGGCATTCGGGGGAGAGATAGGGATCGTTTTTACTTTTGCCCATCTTAAGGTTACAAGAAAACGATAGGTCTAAATAGTGGAGAGTGTAATTTAGAAAGTAGCATTCTAAATCTTTATGAAATCCACCACATATTTGACACCATTCACCATAAGAGGAGCGAAAGTGAAAATAATCAATATCGCTCATATTTTTGTCAGAAATTACCAACCGACGGGATCTTACGGTTCTGTTTTCAGTAACTGGAGTTTGGACACGGGGGCGTGTTCAGTTGCCACGATCCCGTGCTCAGCTGCTGTCTGACTTAAAACAGGATTGCCAGTAACAAAGATGGACACGGCCCCTTGTCTGGCTGAGCACGGCCCGTGCTGAAGTCTGCAGAAGCTAAAAAATTAAGAAAAATCCTAAGAAAATAGAAAAACAAGTAAAAATAATTAGGCCGTGGATTCCTAAAATTCTTAAAATCCTTGTGTCCCCGGCAACGGCGCCAAAAACTTGGTCTGTGTAAGGTATGATATGTTTTTATTGATATTTTAAGCCCATTTTACACAATTGTCAAGTTTTAAATTTATAAAACACGATATTCTACTAACACTAAACACACACTTGGGCAAGTGCACCCATCGTGAGAGTAGTATAGCGTTGGTAAGATACCCGAGGTCGTCCAAGGACACAATAGCTTTTAGTACTAGATTATCCTCAACGTCTAATCAATCTAAATTAATTTTTTTTTTTTTTTTGAGAAGAGGTTTAAAACATGAAAAATTAAAAACTAAAAATTCATAAATAAAAAATAGACAAGATGAATCACTTGGATCCGACTCGCCTTTAATGTACCCTTTGATGATTTTCGCACTTTCGGGCTTTTTAAGAGATTATCTTAGTTATAGTAGGAGGCCCCACTTTTGAAGGTGACGTTACCCTCAACCCAGTGGTTTGAGTCAGCAAGGATACAATTTCAAAGGGTCGGAATATTGAAAGATAATTAATTAAGTTATTAATGCGAAAAGTGGTAGGGCCCTCTTTTGAATGTGACGTTACCCTCGGCTAAGTAGTTTGAGTCAGCAGGGATACAATCCCAAGTAGCCGGTTTAGTATATTAATGGTAGTTTACATATCAGGGGATGAAGCTATTCGCACCCCCACCATCCAATACCAGTGAGTATTGAAGGAGGTCCTAGTAAGCTTGACCCAGGTCCTTGCAGGATCTATACACTGAACAAGGCAAGAACCTTACTAAACCATTCCCTTAACCCCAACCAGTTAGCCAACATATCTCTATATAGACCGTAGAGACATGAATAGTGTAAATCTTTTACTTTATATAGACAGTAAAGTAAGGCCAAGACACCACGAACAAATGATAAAGAAAATTCACCTTCAAGATAAGAAACTAGTTATTAAAGTCATTAATACAAAACCAAATAAAAAGTACCGAAAGATTAAAAATCAAAAGTAATACATAAAAGACTTGTTTTCACCAAGTGATGTAAGTGGCTTAGCCAACCATGGCCTTTGATTGGCAAGAACTCTTACGATCAATCTTGGATCCCGAGACTACTACACACTCTAAAGATGGATGATGGATGATGGTGGTGGGTGTTGGTGGTGTAGTGGTGGTGGAATGGTGGCAAAGTGGGAGAGTAGTGGTTTGCAAAGGGATGTCTTTGAAGCGAGCCAAACAACCCTATTTATAGCCTAAACAGAACCCTGGCCACGGCCCCGTGTCCAGTGGGCACGCCCCCGTGGCCAGCCTATTCTCTTCCTTCATTAAATGCATGTGTCAGCAGAGGGCTCCACACAGCCCGTGTCCAGCGAGCACGGCCCCGTGGGAAGAAGCGTATCTTTACTATCAAGATTTTGCAAGATTCTGTATATCATAGTGTTGACCACGCCCCGTGCTGAGCTGGGCACGCCCCAGTGGTGGGCGTAGAAGCTTCCACAACTTTGTCTTTTCTGCAGGCACCTGACCACGCCCCCGTGTCCAGTGAGCACGGCCTCGTGGTCAGTCTTTTGTTTCTTTGATTTTGCTTTGGGGATGCTGCCGAGGGGTCAGGCATGTCACGTTTATTCCTTTTCTTTGTATTTATGTTGGTTTTGGCTGTATATTTGTTCCTTTTGCTCGTTTAAGCTCATTTGGTCATGTAAATTCAAAAGGAAGATAAAAACACACTTTTTCCAACATTAGTACTAAAAAGGGGTTAGTTTTATGCCTCATTTGATTTAATTTATATGTTACATTTTGCACACATCATCTGACATAGTCTTTGTCTAGGTTGTTAAGAACATTCGTTATCCTTGTGTTCCACTGAGAGTACTCATCTCTCACAAGGAGAGGCAGTTTTTCAGCCGAACCAACCGTTAGACTACTATTCCAAGGTTGCATGTTTGCCATATTTGATAAAACAATTAAACAATAGATGATTTAATGACTAATTTAAATTTTGAGAAAAATGGAGTATTGTTTCAGTACAAAAAGGTTTTGAAATGATCTTGAATAGCTATTTTATTCAAATGGCTCTGATACTACTTGTTGATCCCAGATTTATCAAACGATGAATAAAGCAATTAATGATTTTAATAAAACGGTATTTTATCTGATTTGTTTTATGCAGAAGTTTAAATTAATACATGTAATCTTGGAGATATAGAAGTTTTATATTATTATTCAATTTATAAATGATTTACAATAGTGTTATGTATGTACGTTTCGTATAGAATGTTTTAGGCATATACGTTCGACCCCCTCGGTTTTATAAAAAAAAAAATTTGCTTATATAGAATTTTTAGATCTGATGACTTCCGACCCCTCCATGTAGATTTTGAAGCTTCGCCAATGTACCTTCGGTTATATTTCTATTCATAGGATAAAGATTCAAGCATGTGAGATAAATAAACTATTAGTTTATTTATCCTAGTTGACAACTTGCTCTTTATCTATTTGGAGTTTGTGCGTAAATTGTCCACCTACGGTAACTTTCTTTGCTTCTAGAAGGTACACTTAGAGTCTTTCATCAGAGAGGCACCAGGTGTCTTTTTTACGATTCATTGTGTTTTTTCTTTATCATTGTGTTATATTTTACGATTTATCATGTCTATGTACCTATTTAAGAGATCGTGTGAGATAACTCTGCCCTACATAATAAACCATCAATAATTGAGATGACACAAATTTTCTACTAAATTGTTTTGATTTTACCCATTCTTTATTTTAAATTGGCCATTTATAAGAGAAAAACATGCAAGTAACAAATATATGAATGTATACAATTGTATTTAAAAGCAATTTATTTCAATGGTCTCACTAAAAATATAAAATTAAAAAGAAACATCAATTTTGGTATTCCCTACATAGGAAGTCATGACCTGTCCAAGCACATGCTAGTCGCTAGTATGTTTGTGTCTCATTTTGTCACTTGTTTTGTTTCCATATGAGGCAATGTCTTTGTCATGCTTGTATGTTTACCCTCTCGGCATTCATATGAGTTGTAGTTTATCTATAAAAGTTGCATATTATTTTGGATTCATTAATTATAGTTTGTCTTCAACTTTAAAAAAAATATAAATGTTGCACATTATTTAATATTCATTAATTATAGTTTGTCTTCAACTTTTAAAGAAATCAATAATTCTTTTATCTTATTTTGAAGAGTCTAAAAATCTTAGCTAACATGTGCGGCCGGTGGTTATTGCATTATCTAAGTTAGTTATTAAGCTATTTTGAACGTTTAGAGTAAACCATCATTTTTAGTTCTGAGATTTGTTTAAATTGTCATTTTAGTTTAAATAGATTTTTTTTCTCCTACGGTTCGTGACTTTTCCATTTTTTTGCCATTTTAATCACCTTGTCTAACTTAGTCTAAAAATCTGGTTATAACCAGGGGTATTTTTTGCATAACTGTTGTGTTGTGATAACCAGGGTTAGTTTACAACATAATTTATAAACCTCATAATAATTTAATGCCAAAAATACCCCTGATTATAACCTGGTTTGTAGACTAAGTTAGACAATGTAATCAAAATGGCAAGAAAAAAGAAAAGTCAGGGACCCAGAGAAGAAAAAAAAATTATTTGGACTAAAATGGTAATTTAGACAAAAATTCAGAGACTAAAATGGCAATTTACTCCGTTTATATTTATCAAGAATTGTAAAATCGCTTATGGGACTATATCATGTTTGAGACTTTAAAAACTTAATCAATCAAGTAAAAAGCAATATTTATCATGAATTTAAAACCACTTAGACTATGTGGTATGTGGCGGGGTTAGGGCGTGGGTTGGCCATAAACGTCCAAGTCACCACCTCGGGTGGGCTTGGGTTTGGGCATGGCCCCTTGGGCGGGAGTTTAAGGCCGGGCGTTGGCGGGGCTATGAAGGTGACATGGCGGGATGTGATTGGCCAACAAAACTAGCCGTTGGGCATTTAAAAAAATAAAAAAAAAACCTTTTTTCCTATATAAATACATTATCATATTTAACATTTTTCTCACACAATATCAAACACATAAAACACAATCTTGCCATGAGTTCATCATCATCTGACGATGGTGCGGAAATATTTCTACAAATGATCGCGACGGTGATGAAAGCTATCGTGGAAGACGATGAGGAAGAGACTTCGCAACCTAAACGGAGGAGGTACATTGCTCGTGAACGGCACACCGCTAACAATTTGTTGGTAAGCGATTATTTCTCAGAATTTAAAAACTTAATCAATCAAGTAATAAGCAAGAGATTTCAAACTTTAAAAACTTGAATAATGAGGAAGAGACTATATCATGTTTCAAAATTTAAAAACTTAATCAATCAAGTAATACGCTTTAGATTTCAAACTTTAAAAACTTGATCAATGAAGGGAATAGTTTAAGAGACTAAACCTTATTATCGGTGAAACTATTAAAGGCTATATGATTTGGTGCCAGTCAGTTTTTGCATAAAATAGAAACCGAACTGAATACTTTGTTTTTCGATGATCCGTTTAAAATAACTCTCTCTAGATTTATGGTTCAGTGTATTTTAAATTATCTCGGTTATAAAATGATTTTTCATTCATACTTGCCAAGTTACATCAAAACAAAAGGTAGACGGGCAACAAGCTGCGCCGCCACCCCTTTCTGAATTGCAAACCCTAATCTGCCAAAGACAAAATCCCGTCCCCCTGGTGCCGAGCAATTGTTGCGGATGACCTGTTGGACCCTGGTCAGGAATTGGATAGCTTCTGGCGCTAGGGAGCCAAATGTGTCAAAGGCAAAAGGGACAAAAACATGCTGGTTCTCTGCACAAGCTTTAGCGTGCTTGTCAACTTTCTTCGATTCTGCCTTTCTTGCTGCTTGTCCAGCTACAAACCCGTTTTCCCTTAAACCAACCAGAGGGGAAACCCCCGTGAGGTCAACACAAGCATGTTTCCCCCTAGCCCACCCAAAGACGAGCAGATCTGCTGGTCGCAGAGTAGATCTCCCTTCCATAGGGTCCGTAAGGAAATTCACAGGAGCCTCTTTCTTAGATGAAATCCCAGCTCTTCTCAGGATGTCCCACAAAACATCTCGCACCCAGTCATGCCGATATTTGAACCCAGGGAGCTCTTTACAATGCACTGCGTGCTCTCCGTATTTATCCATACAAGCTTTACGACATATTGGGCACGTTTCATCTTCTGGATACATAGGGATCATCAGCCGGTATTTAAGGATTGCTCTGTATTCTACTGCTGACATACATTGTCCCAGCCCCTCAATTGGGATAACAGTCAGAAAATCCTGAGCATGGGGACCCTTCAGACACTCCCACACCGCCCTCTGGCGAGATGACAAATCAAAATTTTCTCCCAGTCTTTGAGCGATTTTGCTAAATAGAGCATTCGCCAAAGTTGTTTGTGGTTTCGAGGGAGCGGTGTCCTTTTTAGAGAAACCGCCGATATCAAAGTCTGGGAGATGGACATTTAATCGTTCAAGCGCCTGCAGATAGTCCCCGTCGAGCCCGACAACCCCACTGTTCCGAAGGATATGATCCTGTAGTTCCCAAGACTGAGCTCTGGACGCCACAAAAGCATAAACCCCAACATCTCGAGCTGAGAGCAGGCCCAAACCACCTAGACGCATTGGCAGTGATGCCAAACGCCATTGGAGGTCCCCAAAGAATGGGCCACCACCCACGACTATGTCTTCTATAGCCTCTCGGAGGCCATCATCGAACCGGAATGATGCATCCTCCATCAAATAAGGTTGACAAGTTCGCAGCCCGAAAAGTAACTTAGCAACCCCCATGCAAGATCTTAGCAGAAGGAGTTCACATTGAGGGTCCCTAAGGCATGGCAAGAGTTTCATGAGTTCAACCGCCCCCGTCGCCCGCCGCCCTGCCAACTCGCCAACAAAGCTAGGGTCACGGCTAACAGCTCCACCCAGTAGCTTAACCCCCCTCTCTGGTCTGCCAATCCCTTTCGGGAAAAGCCCGTCCCGAAGTTTCTGCCCATCACATGTCGGCCAATAAACCTCTGTTTTCTTAATGTTGAGGTAAAGTCCTAGAGATGACCCTTCCTCGTTAATAATATCTAATGCCCTAGCAACCTCTGTCGCATTGCCGATAATCGTCCCATCATCCAAGTACCAAGCATGAAACGGAAGGTTACATCGGTCCTGCACCCTGAGAATGAGTGGGTGTAAGGCAAGGGAAAAGAGAAGGGGCCCCAAGGGATCCCCTTGTTGCACTCCAGTAGTAGCCCCAATACACTCATTACCAACATACAACCGAGCAGTTTAGGAATTACGAGTTTTGGTTCTCACTACTTGCTGATCTATAACACGTTTAGTCATTTTCACTAATCAGTTTTTTTTCTTTCTAAATCAATTAAACTAAATATTCAATAACCATTTTACCATTTTATTTAAAAACAAAATTTATAAAATCATTAAAGGTTGAAAAAACCTTAAGAAAAGCCTCTTCCCAATTGCATCACCACTAGCCACCTATTTCTTTAATCATACAATCAAGTGCGGTAGGGGAGGTGAACGAACTAGGTTCGAGACGAAGCAGTAGCTTTGAAAAACTTAGTGCAATGGTAGAGAGGGGGTGCAGACGAGGCCATGGGGTGTTGATCTTAGGTTTTCTTCATAATTTAGAGATAGTTGGTATCACTAGATTATGCACAGTAATGCTATGACCCCGAGATCTATGAATTTAGTTTTTAAAATAATTAGTTTTGTTATTTAAAAAGGGGTAGCAGCGCAGCTTGTTTCTCGTTTACCTTCTATCTCGATGTAATTTCATTGGTTAGTAATATTCGTTCTATAAAAAAAATATATATATGATGCTAAGGCTAGGGGGTGTGGTTTAAAGCCCTTAGGGGCTTTATTACGACACGTCAGATCCACATCAGCGTCATGTCACATAGGGGGCTTTAAAGCCACTTCATTTAACTTGCATGCAATGATTTAAATCCCCTATTAAACAAAATAAAAAAAAATAAAGAAAAAAAGATTTGATTGGTTGAAAAGAATGGGCCCCACCGCTCGTTACTACAATGACGAGGCTTCAATGTCCCCCCCCCCTCCCCCCTTGGCGTGCAGGGGATGGGGTGGGGGCGCTAACGAGACTGAGATGGCCAAACGCGGTATACCACACCCCTGGCCTATGTGAAAAAAAAATGGTGAATGAAGGGAACAGTTTCCATGGTTTTTATAACAATTTTGTATACTATGGGGCATGTTTGGCTAAGCTTTTTGAAACAACTTATTAACTTATTGGCTTTTTGAAAAAGTTAGTATGGAGTGACTTTTTGGAAAAGTCATTTTTCTTCTCACATACAAACTCATTGCCAAACATCATCCGAAGCTTATAACTTTTAAAAAAATCAATGAGTCAATAAATTGTTTCAAAAAGCTTAGCCAAAGATGCCCTATGCTTCATGTTTCCTTATTACAACTTTGCTAGAAAAGCATATCTAGCAATGTGCATTGTACATGATCCACAATACCGTAATCACAATTTGTCTTAACACATCAAAAAGCGTACTCTTTCAAATTGTCCCCTATATGTTTTTTATCATCATGTTCACCACACCTTCATGAAAGTTGTAAATAATTGTTGATGAAATTTTGACTTTTAGCATTATGGCTAGAGAGGGGTAGGGGGTACCCTACATTCTTTTGGACCAATGATTTCCTTTGCAAAGAGATCTTGGTTATCATTGCCGTAGGCTAAGGTCCATAGAATTTCTCTGACCACCACACTATCATAGTGCATGTTTATGAGTGGACTCACTTAAGAGTGTAATGAATGAAAAATCGGCAGAAAAATATGTAAAAACATATTGTCAGGTGCGGACCTATTTTAGCCCGTGGTGGACGACCGTACCCCTTAAAAAAAATTTAGTGTTATTTTTCGCGAAAAATCCCAATCGTACCCCTTAGAAAATTTCGACCGCACCCCTTAGAAAAAAATGTTAGGAATTTATATAAAAAAATAGTGAACACGGATTTAAACCCGACCCAATTATGTAAACAATTTAGCTCACTAATCTCTTTAAATAAAACTTGTATTCCTATAACCCAACATCAAGCCCAATTGAATAAGTTTATGGTAAAACCCAACCCAAATAACTAAATCAATTAAAGAAAACATAACTCAAATAAACCCAATCGACTTTTCATCTCTCCCGCCCTCCACTCTCTGTTGCAGCGACCAAGAATTACCAAGAAACAGACAGATTAACATGCAGACAGAGTGCAGACCAGGCTTCGATCGATCAGCCACAATCACAAATCTCGCCGTAGACAGAGTGCAGACTAGGTACCAGTCCTTTATTTCATTCTTCAAGAGTTTTGATAAGGTCCTCTTTTGAGTTTTGATAAGGTTGTTGTTGTGTATGTTACGGCAGTCGACAAATGGCAATTATAGGAATTGTTGATTTCATTAAAAAAAGTGATTGTGTTTTTTATTTCATTATTAAATGATAAAGCTGTGTTGCACTATTTATTGTTGATTCTATTATTTGTTATTTATTTTTTATTTCATTAAATATTAAAGTTATGTATGTGATTAAGGAATATTATTTATTTTGTATGTGATTGGCACAATGAGTAAGGATG
This sequence comes from Helianthus annuus, assembly GCF_002127325.2. Taxonomy (NCBI): domain Eukaryota; kingdom Viridiplantae; phylum Streptophyta; class Magnoliopsida; order Asterales; family Asteraceae; genus Helianthus; species Helianthus annuus. The sequence continues at coordinate 89,777,662 of NC_035447.2, forward strand.
TTATGGCGTGATTTCTCAACAAGAGGAAAGCGGTTGAAATTGGATCATCTTCCGATTTTGTTGATGTGAATGATCTTCCCTCGGATCCTCATGATCGCAAGGCGATAGCATCATACAACGTGAATCAACGAGATGACATGTATGAACTTGAGGTGAAAAAATTAGATGATGAATATATTAACCCAAGATGGCCAAGAAGAAAGACGAACATCTCAAATCAGCACTATTACGAGTGTGATTACTTCAATGCGGTTCTAGATTTGCAAATTCAAGAATTTGGGAACCGTTTTAACGAGGTAACATCGGAACTACTTCTTTGTATGAGTTGTTTGAGTCCGTGTGATAATTTTAGTGCTTTTGACATTCCAAATATACTAAAGTTAGCCGGAAAGTATCCATATGATTTCGATGGAGCCGAAAAACGAAGGCTTTCGGTTCAACTCGGAAACTACATTGATTTTGTGAAAAAGATAAACAATTCGCCAACTTGGATGGTTTGTCAAGTCTTGTAAGGTTAATGGTTTCAACAAATATTCACGTAACTTTTACATTGGTATATCGTTTATTGAAGCTTGTTCTCGTATTACCCGTCGCAACCGCAACCGTTGAAAGATGTTTTTCGGCAATGAAGAATGTGAAGACCGACTTGCGTAATCGAATTGGCGATGAGAATTTAAGTGATAGTTGTATATGTTATATAGAGAAAGACTTGCTTAAGAAAGTACATCTAGATGATCTTTTGGATAGATTTCAAAAAATAAAAAACTCGTAGGGCGACTTTTTAAATATGTTTGTAACAATGTTTGACGTGTTTTTGATGATTATATAAATTTAAGTTTGATGTTCTTTTTTTACATGACCCGACCCGGCCAGAACCGGTTTTTTTATGTATATATCTAGACGCCAAAAATTTAAAAAAAAAATCCGCACCCCCATGAAAAAATTCCTGGGTCCGCCACTGCATATTGTCTCAACTACCCTTTGGCTGCAAGATATGGGATGGAGCCGCAAGGGGCTCAATTGTAGGGCTGGCAATTCTGACACAGAAACGATAATACGACACGAACCTACACGAAGTTATCATGTTTCTTATTTGACCTTAACAGGTTTCGGGTCTAAAACAGGTCGACATGATAAGACCTTAATAGGTTTCGTTTCTAAACATGTTAAAACCCGTTAACCTGTTAACAACTGTTATGTACATGTTATAATTAAAAATTAAAAAAAAAAATATTATATGTGGGGTGTAGGAGAGGGGGGTGCCAGCTGGTCTTTCGTCAGCTGTCTGACCAGGAGAAATATTCACTTTGTCTCCTCTGACACGACCAGACCGTGTCCTGTACCAAGGGTGACGTGGCCTATGAGCATTCGTTCCACCTCAGCGTCCTTTGGTGCTTGCTGTCGGCTTGTCCTTGGCTGTCCTTTGAGGATCTTGTGACAGGTATTGATGTATCGTGATTGGTGCCACGTGACGTCCTTCCCTGTCTGTTAGGAGCATCATTTCTATCACCAGGTGTATCCTTCTAGATCAATCTAGATGCCGAAGTCGTGTCTTTGGGATGGTGTGGTCTCGTTAATGCACGTGATGCGGGTGAACCCGTTCTGGAATGGGATCCCGGTTGAAGATTACCTGAAGATTTAGATAATATTTTATTCCTTAATTATCGAGTATTTTATTAGTTATCGTATCTTTTATTTATTTTGTTTATTCATGTTTATCTCTAAGATTTTTAGTTTCTAATATAAATAGGGGTCTAGGTTTTATTATTTAGTTAGTTTTTGATTGATTTTGAATTGAAAGAACAATGTTCTTGGAACCGTTCGGTTCGTTTTTATCGTCATTGATTACTATTGTTCTTGAACAATGTTCTTTCAATTCAAAATCAATCAAAAACTAACTAAATAATAAAACCTAGACCCCTATTTATACTAGAAACTAAAAATCTTAGAGATAAACATGAATAAACAAAATAAATAAAAGATACGATAACTAATAAAAGACTCGATAATTAAGGAATAAAATACTATCCAAATCTTCGGGTAATCTTCAACCGGGATCCCATTCCAGAACGGGTTCACCCGCATCATTCTCCCCGTCTTAAAAAAAAACTCGTCCTCGAGTTTTGCTTTCGAACCAAGCATCCCACAAGCCGATCACCCAGTTTTGACTTAACCATAATTGTATTTATACTCGTAGGCCCCATGATATTAAGCAGCAGTGGGATTAAACTCTTTTCAAGATTCGTTACGCCTGGCTCTTGACATGAACCACCTAGGTCGAATTGGGTATTGTTCGACCCAATCTCTTTTGCCCCTTTGTTTGGTAAATAACTAGGGAAATTAAATTGTCCAACCTTTTGGACTTTCATGTGAACAACAGGAACATGCGGCCCATCTAATTCCATTCCACTTTCACCTACTTCTTTGCTAATATTTCTTTCTATTTGAACTTCCGATAAAAGAGGTTTACTAGTCAAACCGATCACAATAATCCTAGAATTCTGATTGGACCATCTCATTTGCATTTTTGAAAATAATAGCTTTTCACGTGTATAGCCATCAAAATAATCGGAAAGTTTATTATCAACAACTGATTTTTTTTCCATTAAAATAATAACCATCTCCAATTTGAATTCCCACCTTCACTAGAGATAATTTTATGCAATTAACAATATCCAAATTGATCAAACTAACCAGTAATATTTCTCGGTCCACCAAAGGACCTCCCCTGACCAAGGTATCACAACCAGTAACCACCATGGCCTGCGCAGGACCACCGTGAACAACCGCATCATCATCGTTTTCTACCGCTGTAACACCAACCGTACGACTTTTGAAACCCGATTCATCTCCCAATATGTTTCGATCACCACCGGTAACCCAAGAATACCATTCCTCGTCCTCGTATTCATCATACACGGGAGAAGAATCATAGATAAGGCCAGGATCCTCGTTGCCTCGGGCGGCGAATCTACGGGGATGATAACCATCACATGATTCACGAAAGTTTTCATGGTCCACAATCTCGTTGCCTCGGGCGGCGAATCTACGAGAATGATCACCATATCCTCGCGGATTAAAAGGAACTCCGTCGTTGCCTCCGGCGGCGAATCTACGAACGAAAGTTTCTTCTTTTCCACGTAGAGCCATTTGAAAACCAAAAGCTCTGATACCAACTGATGCAGTTACGGAAGCATTTAAATGGCTCAAGAACAATTAATAATCAATGACGATAAAAACGAACCGAACGGTTTCAAGAACAATGTTCTTTCAATTCAAAATCAATCAAAAACTAACTAAATAATAAAACCTAGACCCCTATTTATACTAGAAACTAAAAATCTTAGAAATAAACATGAATAAACAAAATAAATAAAAGATACGATAACTAACAAAAGACTCGATAATTAAGGAATAAAATATTATCCAAATCTTCGGGTAATCTTCAACCGGGATCCCATTCCAGAACGGATTCACCCGCATCAGCGCGCCTACGCATGTCGTTTGGGACCATACCTCTTCAGTAGTGAATTTGACCATTTCAAAATCATGAAATGTATATACACACATTGGGTTGAGATCCTGTACAAACAGTGCTAATTATAAGAACCGTAAGAACAGATCTGAACCATTGTTAATTTAAATCAAGGGTTGATATTGATTATAAATAAAACTCTTATAATTAAAAATTACTACTAACAAATTAGGGGTAATTTTGTAAAATTGCTAGTCATTTGACCATTTTCTATTAAATACAAATTCCACCAAGGTTTTTTAAACTAAAATAACTTTTATATACTTCATTATTTTTTTTAAAAATATATACCATAAAATCAAGTATTTTTTTTATCTTTAATATGAGTACCATATTGCTATACCTTTTTGTATTTATAAAAGTGTTTTTTAAAAAAAGTTAACAAAAGGTGTTTTATATTTGTGCTAATAAGGTGCTGATTATGTGTTAATTACAAAATAATACAAACAAACACCAAAAGTAGATATAATCAGCACATCTGGTGTGCTGATAATGGAGAACGATTGAAGATGTTGTGCTAATGTCGTTTATGTTGATAATGGAGAACGATTCGAGGACGATGTGCTGATAATGAAGAACGATTAATGATGTTGTGCTAATTATATAGTGTTGTGCTGATTATATTTTTTGTAATTATTTTTAATTAGTTATAAATAAATATGGTCAAAAAGTCTAAATTACCCCTAAACTAATTTTTTATTGATGGACACTTGTCAATTATGTATTGGTTCTTATGGTTCTTACAAACTTAAGTGTTTGTATTTGATCCCATTCCTACACACATTTGCCCAAATGATATCAACACTGATCGTACGATGATCGGTTACTTTAGCTTTTTTTCAATATTAGCATTGTAGAATTATATTTAATATTTTATTAATTTAGCTTGTCTATATTTACATCCATACATTTGCAAATGACATCAATGGTAACTTGTGATAATTGGTTGCTTTTTTTATATTAAAACAACCAGGTTATGATCCGTGTAGTATACCGGTTGAAAAACAAATGCAATGTCAAATCCATGTAGAATAACATGCATTTAAATATATAAAATCAAAATATTCTCACTCACCTTACCCTGACCCTCACCATGCCAAATCTCATTGACTGTCCACTATGTCAAATCATACGAAGAAAGGAAAGTGATGTTAAACAAAGTTTATGTACATAAAATCTAGACTGTGTTATGTGTACATAAAATCTACAAAGAAAAAACTAAAGAAAATACGCATAACTCATACAACCCAACTCCCTACCAGCTTTTGGGGGCCCAACACATAGTTGAAGGGAATGGTACAAAAGTTAACAAACAAAAAAAAAAACCTTACTGTCATAAAATCTGTCCATCTATCCTTGCTTTTCAAAAATAAATTTTGCTGTGTAATAGTTAGTTTAGAACTAAGTGACGCTAGGTTGGCTCGACGTCGGAGATTATCAGTTGTTTAGAGGGATAAGTTTAATCGTTTGACATCTCGGCTGATAATCTGGATAGAACCTTACTTTCTAACTGATCCATAATCTTCTTCCATTCGCCGCCCGGGAGCTTCTGGTTTCTTGCCGTGTGTTCCGCGTAGTTCTTGATTGCTTAGTCGGTCTGTTATGGATCGCGCCTATCCGGTATAGCTTAGCTTGATTGATACGAATCCGGTTAACCTCTTATAGAACTGCGGCGGTGTTTTGGTCCTTTTCGGTTTTCAGTATGGGAGGAGGCTTGCATGGTATCTCTAAATTCTTCGTTACGAACCTCCCGGAGAGGTGTAGCTCTAAGGAGATAGGGGAGGTTTTCAGTGGGTTTGGAGAGGTGGTGGGGGTGTACGTGGCTAGAAAGAGAGACAAGAAAGGTAACAGGTTTGGTTTCGTTTCTTTCACTGGGATTAAGGATGTTAAAGATCTGGAACGGAGGTTGAAGGATCTTAAAATGGGGGGTAACAAGTTATTGGTGAACGTAGCTAGATTCGCGACAGAAAATTCGGTGGACAGTGGAAGGTTTGGACCGTTGGTAGAGCAGGGTCAAAGTTCGGCAGGTTGTGTTGGTGGAATTGATAAGGTGCAAGGTAGGTTTCCGCCTCTTCATAAACCTTCGGGAGTGTCATATAGGGATACTCTGGTGGGGAGTTCTGAGGCTAGTAAAAAGGAGGATAAGATCATTGAAGTTTCGAGTTTTGTTAAACCTATCGGAGACTGGATTGAGAGAGGCTTGATAGCGAGAACAGTAGATTTATCAACACTGATTTTGTTAGACAAGCTGATTTCAAGTGAGGAAGGTCCCAAGGTCTCCCTGAAGTATGTTAGGGGGCTTTACATTTTGCTGGTGTTTGAGAACAAGAACGAGATGTCTTGGTTCAAAGATTTTAATCCAAATTGTAAGGCTTGGTTCTCGTGGGTGGAAGTTTGGAAAGGGAAATCGTTGCCTTTTGAACGTATCGCTTAGCTTAAGATCACGGGAGTCCCTCTGCATTTAGCGAATAATGAAGTTTTTGATACGATTGGCAGGGCTTTTGGGAAGGTGGTGCATGCTTCCACACTTTCGAAGGACAGCAAGGATTTCACATTCGATATGGTCGGTGTCTTAGTTGGAAATGGGGAACGGATCTGCGACTCTATTTCGTTGAAATGGGATTACATGAAATTTAGGGTGTGGATCTCGGAGGAGATGGGAGACTGGGTTCCAGACTGTATTTTGGATGAAGAAGAGTGGACAGAGAAGAGTGTGGATGACCGGTCTATGAATTTGGAAGAAGACACTCCTACAACATCGGTTGAAGGGGGTGGCACCTCGGGGATGCCTCCAGTTGTTCAGGTAGCCGAGAGTTCAGACATACCAGAAGTCGGTAGAAGACCAGGGGACGTGGAAGGTGATGGGTCAGGACAAGCGTGGAAAACGAAGTTACGGAGGTGTTGGTCCCTGTGATGAAGGTGGAGAGTCCCGAGATTTTGGAAGATGGTGAAGTCCAGCCGGCTTCTGTCTCTGGTGGGGTCAAGGGTTTTAAAAGTCAAGGTTTGGGTATTAATAAAATTAAGAGGGCCCAAAAGCATAAAGGGGGCAAAAAGTCTAAGGCCCACAATATGAGTGGGGGAAATTCTGGGGAGCCCACTAAGAAAAAAAGAAGAAGATCGGATGAAGTGTTTGATTACGTATTCCTTATGGGTCCTTTTGAGACCGATACAGTAACTGAGGTATGCAACTTTCAGAGAGACAACCCGATTAATTTGGATCTAAACATTAGGGCTTCGGAGGAATCTTTTCCTAATCTGGGGGTTGAAGGAAATGGGGGTTAACAACAATTCGGCAAATGGAGCAGGTTTCAATTCAGCAATTAAATACAAGGGAGGAGTTATCTTGCAAGATGATAACGATATGGAGTCTGGCAGTCGCTCGGTGCTAGTGCCAAAGGAGATAACGAGTAAGTTAGAGGTGGAAGTTACATTCGATGTGGCCGCTGATATTGGAGTTAATTTGCAAGGGCACCAGAGTCTGATTAAGGACCTGATCTTGGAAGAAGGTATTCAAAAGGTGGTACCATGAATTATCTGTCTCTTAATGTCTGGGGTATGGGTTCGGTTTCGAAATCTGGGTGGGTCAGTGGCTTAAGGAAGGAGTACAAGATCAATTTCATTGCCATTCAGGAGTCCCAGGTCGAGGAAGTACGTTTTGATTTTGCTGCTAATTTTTGGGGAGATTCTAACTTTTCCTTGGAGTCGGTGGGTGCTACGGGTAGGTCTAGGGGCTTGGTTTGCATGTGGGATCCTAAAGTTTTTCGGGTTCAAGGGGTTACTAAAAACAGGAATTTTTTGCTGCTCAACGGGATTATACTGGGGAATAATCAGCCTGTTAATGTTATAAATATTTACGCCCCTCACAGGGCTGGGGATAAAAAACGCTTTGGTATAGTTTGGCGGAGGTTATTCTCTCGGGTATCGGGAAATGGATTCTTTTGGGAGATTTTAATACGGTCAGGTCCCCAGTTGAAAGATTGAATTCGAATTTCAACATATCATGTGCTAATGATTTCAATGACTTTATCTATGAAAGTGGTCTTGTTGAGTATAGCATGAAAGGACGGCGTTTCACTTTTCTCGCTCCGAATTCTAATAAACTTAGCAAAATCGACAGGGTTTTGGTGTGCAAAGATTTTTTTGGTGCTTCGCCGGAGGCGTGTCTTAGGGCGTTGCCAAGATTACATTCTGATCACTGTCCAGTTATCCTTGAAACTTCTCGTATTAATTTTGGGGCTAAACCTTTTAGGTTTTTCAACTCTTGGCTCCAAAAGGAAGATTTTGATAATTTGGTGGAAAAAGCGATGGATTCTTATGTCAAGGTGGGGGGAAGGCCTGATGTGGTTCTGGCTAACAAATTTAAACATTTAAGGAATATTATTAAAGATTGGAGGAATGAGAGGTGTGCCAAAGATAAAGAAGATGATATAAGGGATAAAGAAGAGCTGGAGCAATTAGATAAACTGTGCGAAGAAAGGGAGTTATCTGAAGAAGAGGTTTTGTGACACCTGGGTCACTGAGACCATCAAACAAATACCAAGTCAATGAAATATTGTATTTCAGACTTGGGATCTGTATAAAAATGTGTATCTTTCTGATGACTGTCGTAAGGGTCAATCAAAAACCTAAATAAGCTACGTAGATAGCGTAAGTAGGGTATTGTATCCACGGGGAATTTGTGGTCAGTGTCACGTTTTTAACTAAGAACTAAATTAACTAGATTGGGGGTTTTGTGAATTTGATTGTAAAAACTAGAAAGCTAATGAATAAAGTTGTAATCAATACGAGAAAGAATAACCTCTACCCGGAATCCCAATTACCCGTTTAACATCAAAACCTGTTTACCGATTCAAAACACCACATAGACATGGCCTCGGAATTAATGAATCTAATTAGTTATCAAGGATAGTTTTTAAGATTCACTATGCCACCTAATAACCCGTTCAATTGTATCAACTACCCGCCAATTTACCAACCCGCTAACAACGCAAGAAAGTTGCCAATACGCTTAATAAACGACAAATAATTCAAACACAATAAACCTTAACCAAGAATCCAACACGAGTGGTCAAGCTGTACCAGTTATACGAATCCGCAAACAAGAATTAATGCAAAACAATGTAAAAGTTCATCCGAGTAGAAGTTACAAGAGAATTAGCCGCGCATCATAGTCATCGTTTCTTCAGGATTTGCTAGAAATTGATTAAACATGAACCAGTTGCTTGGAAGATTGAAGATGATAGAAAGTAATTGCCCAAAAGTGCTCCCAATCGTCCTCTGGCGGCTGCGTAATGAATCACCCCACGTTTTCTTCGAACTAGGTTAAAAATTACAATTTTCCACGCTGTACTACTTTCGCGCCACGTTACAGAACCTCCTCACTCCCTCGCGTGGCGCGAGGGAGCATATTCTGACCAATCGTTGACTTCTACCTGTCGCGCCACGTTACAGCTCACATACCTCCCTCGCGTGGCGCGAGGGAGCATGGTTTCCAGCATTTCTGCTTTCTCACTCCGTATTGCCTTGTAACACCCGTTTTCCAGCTTGTATGATCATTGTACTGCATTCACGCGCTGTTAAGCCTGAAAAACCCGACAACCAATAAATACACAAATTACTATGAATAAACACACTCTAATGCTTAAAACCGACACAAACTATACATAATATGACGTGTTTACACCCGCACATCACATCCCCACACTTATCTTTTTTCGTCCCCGAAAAATTATTCGCAATGGAATCACAACTAAAACAAATGGCTTTCGATATATTCAACTATTTTATTAAAATGAATCTAATCACACGTTAACCACGATTGTGAATATACTGTCCACTTAAACCCAACCGCCGATTTCCAAGCCCTTATTTTCGATCCATTAGGTTCAAGTAGTGTATAGTCATCTATGGATCCCACACTCAAAAGACTACAACACCACCTATTCCCATCTCAAGCTTATGAGATTAAAAGATATTAAATCTACCGTCTTATATAAAAAACTCTTATGTTAGTCCGATTAAACTTTATGATGGAAGAATGGATGATATTGCGAGCTTACATGCTTTTGTATACGATCAGTTTAGCGGACAGACGCCATACGAGTCACCATCCCCATGGTTAATGCCATAAACTTCACATATTTATTTATTTATTTATTTATTTTTTTTTTACATGTGCTCAAGTGAATGGATGGATGGAATGATTTTTTTTCTTTTCGGGCGCCACACTGTTTCGGATTTGTTTTCACAAAAAGAAACAGGTGTGCCAGTTTAATCGGAGAAACTTATAAGTTTCTTACTTATGACGTACCTCTTATACCTTCCACAGTTTCAGTTTCACCATAGCTCCTAAGGCGGGAACCCACAAGACTCCTATTTTAAGTTATTTTATATCAAGCCTAAGGAACCTTTCAACCGGCTGGGCCTACCCACATATCCTAAATTAGACGTGTGACCGACTATTTATTATCTCATATGTATAGTAATCGAAAAGCCACTGATTTAATTACACCTATCATCTTCCATTTTATGCGAAAACCTTTATGGGACATTTTCTATTTTCTCTCTTTTTTTTATAATAACTGAACTACAATGACACGACACCTAAACTAAACTCCAGTTTCCCCCTCCCCACACTTATTTCCTTCATTGTCCTCAATGAGGCAGGAAACTACGACTCAAACAACTGAAAATAAAAATAGAAATAAAAATACAACAACAACAAATGGAACAGACTCCCCTGATTTCCGTGCCGCTCTGCATCTGTCTAGTTCCATGCCTTCCAAAATGCACTAGTACTCCAACCACAATTCCCAGCCAAATACGACCCATTACTAGTTCTAGCAACATCACCAAACATAATCATAGCATAATATATATATATATATATATATATATATATATATATATATATATATATATATATCAGCCCAACCGGTTAACCTTTACAATTTTCCCCAGATGTGTCAAATATCAAGTTAAGTACAGACCATCATCAGCTAAAAACAAAATAAGAGGGAAAATACAAAAGATAACCAAAATCACCGGCGCTGATACTGCTAGAACCATCTACTCGTCATCCCCTCCAGACTCCTCATCACCTCCAGCAGCCTGCTGTGGTGGTAGAAACCAATCCGGCACCTCTATGTGCTGACGCTCCATAATCTATCTCAAGACGTCATTTTGAACCAGCAACATATCCCTTAACGACTCCAGTGTCACTGGTGCTGATGCAGGCACACGTACCTGACGTTGCGCATGAGGATGTGCAGACGGAGGACGCTCGGACTGCAGACGCACTCTCTGTCTGTGAGGAGGGCCCTGCTTTACCGCCTCCCAACGAAGCGGCTCGTCCAAACAAATCATCTGCGCTCGACGCAGTTCTTCAATCCCAAACTCGGCTGTAACTGGACCAGGAGTCAACAAACGCTCCTCATATATATCAGTAACTCCCAAATGCCTTGCCAACCTAGTCACATAAGTACCCAATGGCAACCTGGCTTGACCACCCTTTCGACGACCCCGTGCGAATGATGCCAACATCACTGTCGCCAAATTCACTTCTTTCCTATTCATAATGCAATACAAACAGAACAGATCATTCTGACTCACCTTATCTTCTCCACCCTTCCTACCCATGACTGTGCATGCGATGATCCTATGAATATATCTGACAAACGGGTCCCGAATCGAAGATGCCACCGCACGCGTCGACCATTCTGAGTCCGCTATCGTCAACCAAAACTAAGCTAACTCTGCTTCCGTCACATTGTAATCCTCTCGATTAACTGTAACTCCCCGTAACGACCTCCTAAAATCCACTACGCTTGACTCCTCCCTGGTGTACAACCCAATCGCCTCCGCGAACTGGGGAACACTCATTCTAAACGGTTGACGCCCCAACATAAACTTAACTGTATATGGTTGCATGAACCACTCAGGCGAGTACTTAAAAGTAGAATGAAACTCAACAGTGAGTTCTGCATACTATGGCTCTGCGCACCGTATCGCCTCTAACCATCTACGTCCTAACAACCCTTCCAATCTCTCCCGCTGATTCATAGCATCAATCATTCCCCAATTCACGGTCCTGTGCTGAAATAACTCCATTTCCAAAAACTTTTCACATCTCTCATATTCTTCGGTGCCCAACATAATCTGTAACAGTGTGTGATTGCGCAACTCCCTCTGATCAAGAGGCACTGCCACTGCATTAGGTTCCGGACGCTCCTCAGGCATCCTATTGGACCGGTTGACTCTTTTTCGTTGCTTTGCGCTTGCGTTTTCCTCCTGCACTTGATGCACCTTCGTCCGACATCCTGAAAGCATGCAAAGATTTAAGTTAGTTTAATTCCGGTGACATTCGTAACCGTATAGCATTTCATTCGCGGTTACGAAGTCAATAACAAACAATAATGATGACATCATGATGCGAGTCGGAATAACATGTGGTTCGGTCCATTCATTCGTATGGAGATTGAGGACAAATGAATCGACCGACACTTATAACAAGCACGTCAATATTCAACTCGAATTACAATTCACGAAGGATGTTTTGAACAGTGTCGAACACCTTTTATAACTATTCAGTTTTTTTTATATTAATATACATGCATACACGCTATGCCCCGACGAAACCACCTAGCTTGACTCCGCCCTCAACTTACTTGTCTCGACACTACTCATCGCCCTAACTACTCGCACCTCTTAACACCACAAACATTCACCAAATGTAATGTCAACTTCATCTTCAACCCTTTTATATCCTTTACCTTTTCAAACTAGCACACACGCTTTGACCATCCGCACATAGGCCCTTCCCCACCTTAATTTTTCGCATAATAGCTAATCACAACGTACTCACTACCTAACCTTTGCTTCATTAACTCGTACACGACCTTGCGACCTATGTTTGACTCAACTTCAACCAGTATCTCCTACTTTCTTTCTTAATTATTCATCAAATACCTCACTAACCACACCTCAAACAGATTTGCAACTATATGTTGATCTTTCAACTAATTGCCAAACAACTTCCATCTAACAACCTATACTTGCACCCTCAATGCTTCTATATTCCACTCGCATCAGTCAAAAATATTCAGCGTCGCTTTTCACACTATTTCAGCCAAACAACTACCCAAATACCAATTTTTAAAAGCATCTATCACTGAGAACAGAACCCTTACCACTACCTTCATTACCCTTGCTCTACAAAACCAACTCAATCCACCAAAAAGAAACAGGTGTGGACCTAGATTCATCCTACTCGACATGTCTATTGCATCTTCTTACTCAACAACGTCTCTTCCACATTCAATTTTTACCCCAATAATGAAACCCACTAACAATTTTCAGATTTCAAGATTAAAACATAATCATCTTCAATGAATAAGTAAAAGCTCAAACTTTTATACCTGGATCTCGAATTAAACTCGAAATTAGAAGAAGATTATAAGTAGTCGCTGTTCAATCGGCTCTAGGCAGCGCTCGGCAGTGACCGGTCGCCGGCGGTGATGTAAGTGATGATGGTGATCGCCGGTTGGTTGATGATGACGGTGGTGGTGAATGACAGAGACTATCGCCGGCGGTTAGGGGGGAAGTGAGAGGGAACAATTATGGAGAAAGGGGATGAATGATGTTGTGAAAAGATGACTGCCCTTAAGGTTAAACAAATTGGGGCCAGAAACATGGAACCTCGCGTGGCGCGCCAGGAAGTGTCACGCTCTCGCGTGGCGCGAAGAAATATGGTTTCCAGCGAGTTTACTCTTTTTTATGGCTTCCATGCCTTAGAAAATTTTTTTGATTTTTTCTTGTTTTCCTTTCCTTCACCCCCCAAAACGAATTTTTTATGATAATTTAGCAGTGGAAACGTACCTGGGGTTCCTCTTCTGATAGTTTTCTTTCTCCGAATCCTCTCATATCCTGAAATACTCCGAAAACATACCGAAAACAACCGAAAATTGTGCAAACATGCTCCAAAAACTGATTTTTCGGCCGTAATTTTTATGTGATCATAAACTCTCTCTGATAATCACCTTGTCCTACCCCCCAGACGAGTGTGCGTTGCCCTCAACTGCACTAAAGCTTAACCAGCCCACCCGAACTTCCCCACACTTGATTAACGGCACGGTTATACTCGAAAACTCACTAAAAACAGTCTAACTAACTACGAAAGCAAGAAAAATACTTACAATTGAGCCTTAGGTTGCCTCCTAAGAGCGCTAAGTTTTAGATCTTCAGCCAGATCATACCTGTGCGATTACGCAACATCCTCGCAGACTGTGCTCACGTATAGCACCTCCACGTTCTTCCCAGGACCGTTAATTTCTCGAGCATTGAAGTACGGCTTCAGTCTGTGGTCGTTCACCATCTGGCGGATATGATCATCAAAGTCCTCAATCTCAAAATCACCGTGTTTTCCGACCCTCGTCACACGATAAGGCCCTGTCCACTTACTCTTCAGCTTTCCAGGGAACAGTTTCAACCTGGAATTGTATAACCACACAAGCTGGCCAACTTCAAACACTTTCGGCTTAATCTTCGCGTCGTGCACTTTTTTCATCTTATCTTTGTATGCAGCAGCACAATCGTAAGCCTCATTTCTTATCTCTTCTAGTTCACCCAATGTCAATTGTCTCTCCTTACCTGCAGTATCATAATCAATGTTAATCTGTTTAACTGCCCAAAATGCACGATGTGCAATTACTACCGGTAAGTGACATCCTTTTCCATAGACCAATCGATACGGTGTTTTCCATAGACCAATCAAAATGGCGCCGCTGCCGGGGATTGGTAACTGAAACTGTGGAAGGTATAAGAGGTACGTCATAAGTAAGAAACTTATAAGTTTCTCCGATTAAACTGGCACACCTGTTTCTTTTTGTGAAAACAAATCCGAAACAGTGTGGCACCCGAAAAGAAAAAAAAATCATTCCATCCATCCATTCACTTGAGCACATGTAAAAAAAAAATAAATAAATAAATATGTGAAGTTTATGGCATTAACCATGGGGATGGTGACTCGTATGGCGTCTGTCCGCTAAACTGATCGTATACAAAAGCATGTAAGCTCGCAATATCATCCATTCTTCCATCATAAAGTTTAATCGGACTAACATAAGAGTTTTTTATATAAGACGGTAGATTTAATATCTTTTAATCTCATAAGCCTGAGATGGGAATAGGTGGAGTCGTAGTCTTTTGAGTGTGGGATCCATAGATGACTATACACTACTTGAACCTAATGGATCGAAAATAAGGGCTTGGAAATCGGCGGTTGGGTTTAAGTGGACAATATATTCACAATCATGGTTAACGTGTGATTAGATTCATTTTAATAAAATAGTTGAATATATCGAAAGCCATTTGTTTTAGTTGTGATTCCATTACGAATAATTTTTCGGGGACGAAAAAAGATAAGTGTGGGGATGTGATGTGCGGGTGTAAACACGTCATAATATGTATAGTTTGTGTCGGTTTTAAGCATTAGGGTGTGTTTATTCATAGTAATTTGTGTATTTATTGGTTGTCGGGTTTTTCAGGCTTAACAGCGCGTGAATGCAGTACAATGATCATACAAGCTGGAAAACGGGTGTTACAAGGCAATACGGAGTGAGAAAGCAGAAATGCTGGAAACCATGCTCCCTCGCGCCACGCGAGGGAGGTATGTGAGCTGTAACGTGGCGTGACAGGTAGAAGTCAACGATTGGTCAGAATATGCTCCCTCGCGCCACGCGAGGGAGTGAGGAGGTTCTGTAACGTGGCGCGAAAGTAGTACAGCGTGGAAAATTGTAATTTTTAACCTAGTTCGACGAAAACGTGGGGGGATTCATTACGCAGCCGCCAGAGGACGATTGGGAGCACTTTTGGGCAATTACTTTCCATCATCTTCAATCTTCCAAGTAACTGGTTCATGTTTAATCAATTTCTAGCAAATCCTGAAGAAATGATGACTATGATGCGCGGCTAATTCTCTTGTAACTTCTACTCGGATGAACTTTTACATTGTTTTGCATTAATTCTTGTTTGCGGATTCGTATAACTGGTACAGCTTGACAACACGAGTGGTCAAGCTGTACCAGTTATAATTTGGCAAGAATCCAATAATTCAAACAATTCAAACACAATAAACATTTACCAAGAATCCAACACGAATGGTCAAGCTGTACCAGTTATACGAATCCGCAAACAAGAATTAATGCAAAACAATGTAAAAGTTCATCCGAGTAGAAGTTACAAGAGAATTAGCCGCGCATCATAGTCATCGTTTCTTCAGGATTTGCTAGAAATTGATTAAACATGAACCAGTTGCTTGGAAGATTGAAGATGATGGAAAGTAATTGCCCAAAAGTGCTCCCAATCGTCCTCTGGCGGCTGCGTAATGAATCCCCCCACGTTTTCTTCGAACTAGGTTAAAAATTACAATTTTCCACGCTGTACTACTTTCGCGCCACGTTACAGAACCTCCTCACTCCCTCGCGTGGCGCGAGGGAGCATATTCTGACCAATCGTTGACTTCTACCTGTCGCGCCACGTTACAGCTCACATACCTCCCTCGCGTGGCGCGAGGGAGCATGGTTTCCAGCATTTCTGCTTTCTCACTCCGTATTGCCTTGTAACACCCGTTTTCCAGCTTGTATGATCATTGTACTGCATTCACGCGCTGTTAAGCCTGAAAAACCCGACAACCAATAAATACACAAATTACTATGAATAAACACACTCTAATGCTTAAAACCGACACAAACTATACATAATATAACGTGTTTACACCCGCACATCACTTTTGCACATATCAACTCTTGTTTGATTTTAAGCTCTAAATCGCTTTCTAGAAGGTTATACGCGCGCTGATGCGTAAATATAACCAGTTTAATGCAACAAACACTCCGGAATAGTGAAATAGGCTTAACATACCTTAAATAACCTTTACATAACTTAGAAATAAGTTTTGAAGGCTTTGGTATGGCAAAATCAAGTTAATTCGCTTACAGGGACTAAATTTGACAAACTGCGAAAGTATGCCAATTTGAACTGTAACAGACATTCCGGAACATGACCTTAAGTTAAACACACCATAAAAATCCTTTACATAACTTAGAAATAGGCTTTGAGGTGTTCGGTGTGCTAAAATAAACTTTTGGATCATTCAGGGACTAAAAGTGTCAAAAAGTGCATAAGTTTGCACTTTCGCGCATAACTTACGTTCTGAATACATCCGGACATCCAAAAGTTTATGTAAGCATTATAATTTTATGCCTTAGTGTTTGGCATGAGAAAAATCCATTCGTCGCGCAATTTGGATCGTTTTTCGCGCTTATGCGCATTCCGTTGTAATTAAGCGAACATCGCGATCGTACGGCCAAATGAACCAACATCCGGCATATTTTTGAGCATGTTTCATGTCGTCAATGTTTAAGCATCATTTTAGGGTCTTAAAGATGGCTTAACGGGCCTTAAACATGTCGAAAATGGCCCTAAACCACAACAGGGACCTAAACTGTCATTTCTGAAACTTGTTTTCTGAACTGGACATCCAGGCGGCCCGCGTAAGCCCAGTATGAACTCTTACACGGGCCGCGTCAGCCTCCCAGACCAGGTTCAATGTTTTAATCCACTTGCAGCAACCTTTCAAACCTCCAAAGGGCAACGCCACGTGTCAAATCCCTATGGTGGGGGCAAAAATAAGCCACCACAACATTGCGACAAGTGTACGGGTTAGATCGAGGCACGATATTCAAGAAACGATCCTAACGGTCTTGCATATCCTATAAATACCCCCCCCCCATTTGGTGTAAAACCCACAAATCTGATCAAAGAGCTCTAAGTTGATGCCATTGCTTCATACCTGAGCTCCTGGATCAAGTTTAGCTTTCGGGGACCCTTCGTAAGTGTTCTTTCGTTCTTTTATTCGCTTTTCGAGTCCGAAAGTCAAGCTTTGTTTGACTTTGCGCGTTGACCAGGTTATGGTCAACACGAAGTTCGTTCGAACTTCATAACGTGAGCGTGATCACGATGGTTATAGTCCCTAGTGACTACACCTACTGATTTCCACGTTATCTAGGCTCAGTGACGAGTCGTAGTTTCGGCCAAAATGCGCATTCTTGCGTATTTTGTAACCAATACTCATAGGTATCAAAACCGTTTGTTTTGATACCAAACCTGTTTTCTAAACTTAGTTAAGCATGTTCTAACATGCTTAGCTCGTCACTTTTAGTATAGTGCTTATATAAGGTCGTAAGGTAAGCGATCTAAACAATCGCTTATACTTTCGAACCCAAACCATTTGCTCGATCTTTAGGATCCGACCAAACACATTAGGTGACCATAGTTGTATAGGGAATAACCTTCCGAGGTTATAGCTTATGGTCACGACGTTAGGCGTTCCAAGCGCGTTTTACGCGAACGACGCGTTAAGGTAGCATAAGCTACCAAAACGAGTCGTAATGGTGCCGTAAGCACTTAGGTTAAGTTTCACTTTAGTATGTGGGCTTTGTTAAACCATATTACATGAGTCTCCATACTCGTTTGGTTTACGAACCCGCATCCTATCCAATCCTCCAATTTAGGTCCGGTATATTAACATAGTTACCTATATTAGGTGCCGTTTGATATCCGTGATCTCTAGCATTGTTTGGTTGTTATACAAGGAGTTCAAAGCAATCTCAGGTGAGTACATTGAACCCCATCTTTTAAATGCTTTCAAGGTGTGTATGTGAGTACATAGACCCCTCTTTTATTGTTTTCCAAACTGTTTTGGGGTGAAACACATGTGCCTACTTGTTACTTTCATGCTTTCCTGTTTTCACATCATATACTTACTATGTTCATTAGTACATTTATAGTACATGATTTCATTACATTTTACGCTATGTACGCCCATTGTGTGCATACTTAGTACATTGTTTTACATTACACTCATGCTATGTACGCCCATTGTGTGCATACTTAGTACATTGTTTTACATTGCATTTCTGTTGCATATGCTCATCCAGCATATGAACACATTATACTACATTTTGAACCGTTGTAACCATTTGACTATGTGAACCGTCTTAACCCTTTAATTATATGAACCGTTTGTAACTATTAAACCGTGTGAACCAGTTGTATCTGTTGACATGATTTACATTTGACTATACATAAACATTTCTACAATTGTTAAACATTTCATCTTGATGGTTTGGTTTGAGTAAGTGATCTAAGTAACGAGGCGTGTGTAATATGATACAAGCATGGTGGATACGCCACTGGTACTTCCTATATATAAGTGTTTGTATGGTATTACATATCGTAGCATTACTTGAACCATTCCAATTTGAGACATATAACATTTTATACAAATAACACACTTTTCACAAGACATTGATTTACAAACAACTTATCTTATACAAACTCATTTCACATAGTTATTCATTTAACCATACATTATTCTCTTATATATACATATCATCTGATCTTATCGTTTTTCAAATGATTTACAAGACAAAGCAAATTACAAGGTTCATGACTAAACATTTTCTCAAACATAAGTCATGAATTCTGTTTTCACAAAACCTATGTATCTCACAGGCATTTTTATGCTGACGTACCTATTTTCACATGTGTTTTCAGGAGATGATGCATAGGACTTATCAAGACAAACTTAGGCGGACCTGTGCCTTAGTGACTTAAAACGAGACAAGAACTAGTTAATTTATGTTATGTACTCTTTGGTTCTTGTTTAAAACAATGTAAACTTTCATGTCTGATTAATAAAACGAAACTTCAATTGCCATGGATTTGAAACAATAAATTCTGTTACAACACTCCCCGACGTTTCCGCCACGTTTTGTATGTTCTTCATGGTCGGGGTGTGACAGGTTTGGATTAACGAAGAATACTTTAAGAATATATGTGAGAGGGATCGGTTGAAGGCTATGGATCTGAAATAGAAGTCGCGGTGTAGGTGGGCCATTGATGGTGACGAGAAGTCCGCCTTTTTCCATAGACTCATTAATAACAGGAAAAGTTTAAATGGTATTCCAGGGTTGCTCATTGATGGTGTTTGGGTGGATAAGCCGAAAATTATAAAGAAAGAAGTCCTTGGGTTCTTTAGAAAACACTTTGAGGAGAAAGTCCAGTCTAGACCTTTGTTGCTTTGTCCGGGAGTGAAGAGAATTTCGGAAGTAGAGGTGGGTTCCCTAGCGGAGAAATTCACGGCTAAGGAAATCAAGGAGGTAGTTTTTGAATGTGGGGCAGATAAGGCCCCAGGCCCGGATGGTTTTAACTTTAAATTCGTGAAAGATTTTTGGAGTTTTTTTGAGGAGGACTTCAAAGAAGTGTTATCCCACTTTTATGATACGGGCTCCATTAACAAGAGTTGCAATACGTCTTTTATAACTCTAATCCCGAAGGTTAAGGACCCGATTGGGTTGAAGGACTATTGACCCATAAATCTTATAGGGATTATCAGCAAAGTTATCCCGAAGATTTTGGCGAATAGTTTGAAGAAGGTTATTCGTAATATTATTTTGGTGTCTCAATCGACGTTTGTTAAAGATAGGTATATCCTTGATAGCCCTTTGGTTCTAAGGGAGATTTGGTCGCGGCTCAAAAAAATCGGGTAAACAAGCTTTGGTCTTCAAAATCGACTTTGAAAAAGCTTACGATAATGTTAACTGGGTTTCATCTTGGATTTGATGGATCAAATGGGGTTCCTCGTATGTGGTGTAATTGGGTTAAAGGCATGTTGGTTTCTGCGAGGTCCTCGGTTTTGGTTAATGGGTCCCCTAAATTTGAATTCCAATGTCAGAAAGGCCTTCGTCAAGGTGACCCCCTTTCACCCTTCCTTTTACTTATTGCAATAGAGGCCTTGTCTTGTTTAGTGTCTAAAGCTTGTGAAGTGGGGAAATGATACGTGGTTGAAAACCGGTGTTCGTAATCGTGTAACTTGATGTTTTTATATGAGTTTTAATTCTGAGTAGCCTACTCTTAATTAAAAATGTGTTTTGCAGGTTTGACGGAGTTTAAGGAGCTTTACGAGTCATCAGCACAAAAATCGGACAACCGGGACGCGTTACGGATCAACCGGGAGTGCAAAATGAAGAAATTGGAGAATTGGAGCTGGAGAGGCCGTCGCCGACGGGCTCTAGGCCGTCCGGGACGGGCTCTAGAAACACCCGTCGGCCAATCTTGCCCGTAACCAGTCAAACAAGCCGTCGCCAGTTTTCAGCTTTTGAGAGGGCGTCGTCGACGGGGTCAAGGCCGTCGGCGACGGGCTCCCGTTTGTTCAAACACGAAACTTTTGTTTTCTTGATCTTTTCACGAGTTTAATTGGTTCTTTGGCCATTAACTCGTAAGTTACACTTTGTTTTGAGTTTGAATCTAAATCTTGGAGCCATTACCACCTACCATTCACTACCAATTCATCTCTAATCACCAATTATCATCCGAATCATCAAGAACACAATCATCAATCCATCCATAAACCCTAATCACCCATACATCATTCCTTTTACCATAATCCTCCACCAAAACCTTCAACATCCACCATTTCTCCATTGTTCAAGCTTCAAGATGGTCCAAGTCAAGTACCAATCATCCGGTGATTAAGTTTCTTCAACCATGAGCGGCTAATCATCTTGGTTTCACCCCGGTGTAGGTAGTTGTTTAATTCAGGGTTTTGAATTGTTTCTTGCTTCAACTTTGTGACAAATTGTGTTGATTTTTGAAACCATTGGCAATAGTTTACATTTGTTTCGTATTCGTAAATTGTCGACGATTATAAAGTTATGACTTTATGAAATGGTTATGTGTAGTTATGCGTTGTCATGGTTAGGTTTTACTTGTGTTGATTACAAAGTGCATTATTGTCCGTTTTTCGAAACGTTGATAGTTATTGGCACCTAAGTCACGGTACACTAAATCCGCTAATCATATACAATTGAGTTGAATCTAAAACTTGTAGAAACCCTAGGTTGACAATTACCGAAGCCGGGTGTGAACCCTTTTTATCATTATTGTTTAATAATCAAATTTTCTTGCAATCGTTAATCATTAGTCTTTAATCAATTAAACCAATCCACATCTTTTTCAACTAAATAAAGATACAAAAATATTATAGCAAGCTTCATAATTTGTGACTTTCATTTTAATTCAATCGAATCCATTCACAAACCACATACTCTTTGTGGTTCGACCCCTTGCTACCACTAACACATAGTTAAAGGTAATTTGGGCTTATAAATATTATCTTTGACCGGAGCGCGACACTCCGATCAAATTTTGGCGCCGTTGCCGGGGAGTGCGTGCGCTTTGTGTTTGGATTATTGTTTGAATTTTCGTGATTAACTGTTTAATTTGTCTAGCTTCTTTTTGTACTTTGTCTTTTTCCTTGTTACGCGGGTTGTGTTACTTGTGCATATTACAGGTAGTGCATGCATACAAGGAACTCCGAGAGGACTTCACCGTTGATATTCGAACATGAGATCGAGAGAGTAGTCCGAAGAAATCTAGCCAACCGGTTGGAAGCAACACTTGCTTCTGACCCACCGAACACCCATTCACCACTTACACTATCCGTTGAACCTAGTTCAATGGATCCCCAAAACTCAAACCACCCAAACAACCAATACCAATTTCAGTATCAAGGCAACCTTAGAGCCGTTCAAAATATTCCACAAGACCAACCGGGCGGTGGTAACAATTCGAGACCACCAACACCACGATTCCAAAACCGCGGCCATAACAACAATCAAAGAACACCCACACCACCACATCCAAATTCTAACCGACAAAACCCTTTACCTACCAACATCAATGACCGAAATGTAAATTCCGATCATAGGGGTAATCGTGATCGCGGAAATCCCGCGAATGAAGACCCATTCTTCAACGTTGATGACTTGAGGAATGAAATCCCCGATGACGAACCGTATAGTGTTCCCGGTTATCAATCACCGGAACACGTGAGTATTCACTCGGAATACTCGGATGACGGGGGAAATTACGATGAGAGAGAAGACGATGGTTGGGGGTATGTGAACCGGGGCAATGTTTACAACGCAAGAGGTTTTGAAGACGATGAGTTTGGCTATCAAAATGCCAATTATGTGGGGAATGATAATTATGGTTACGGGGACGGGAACGGGAACGTGAGGAACGATAAATACGAAAACAACCGAAACCTACGAAACAATAACCAAAGGAATCGGGATGACGGTTACTATAACAATAACAATAATCCCAACTGTAACTGGATTCCTCGTTTTGTGGGCGGAGGTAATCAAGGTGGATATCAAGGGGGTAATCGAAGAGATAATCGAAGACCAAGAGAGCAAGAAGTTGATGGTCCGCGTCGTAATCAACAACCTCCAAGGGGAGTCAATGACCGTTTTAGGCCGGTGGTCACCGACAATGACTCACCGACTGTGTGCGAATGAAGAATGTTTGATTGCAAGCCCCATTACATCAACATCCTCCCCCACTTCAACGGGAGGTCCAATGATGAACCGTATACTCATTTGGCGGAGTTTTCGGCCATATGTAGTACTATTGGAGGGCATGATTTCTCCTTGGAGGAGGTCAAACTTCGATTGTTTCAATTTTCTTTGAAGGATAAGGCAAAGCAATGGTTTCTCACACTTCTGGCGGGTAGTATTCGCACATGGTCTGAAATGCAACAAGTTTTTCTTGACGAATACTACTCAATAGCGAAGACCGACGATGCTAGAGATGAAATTCGGTCTTTTCGCCAACTTTCGAGTGAACCGCTACATGAAAAGGAATTGATTCGGAAATGCCCTCATCATCAAATTGAAAAATGGGAGTTGGTCAAATGCTTCGTAAGGGGTTTGGATGATGAGACACGGAACCACCTTGAGTCGACTAGTAATGGAACCTTGTTAAGCAATCACGAGGACGACGATTGGGAGTTCCTTGAAAGGATGAGTAAAAGGTCAAAAGCGAAAGAGTCGGCTGATCGAGCCAAAAAGCACCCCACCTCAAGGTCTTGGCCCGACCGTGATGCGAGTTCTAAGGATCGAATTGAAACATTAGAGCGGGAGTTGCCTCACATGAAGAAAAGGGAAGTGAATGCGGAGCAATACGCCGTATGTGAAGAATGCGGAGACATCGGTCACCGGACCGAGAATTGTCAAGCCACCGTGGAGGTGAATCAAGTGTATGGGGACCGAAGGCAATATGATATGAACTCCAACACTTACCACCCCGGGTTGAGGAACCATCCTAACTTTAGGTATGGTAATGCCTCCAACCAAATGAACCCGAATTTCCCATCGGGAAATCAAGGTGGGTATTCGCACCAAACTCGCCAAAGAGGTTACAATCAAGATGCTCACGGGTCGACGAATAATCAAGGATGTAGTGGTGATTTGAGTGCCAAAATGGATGCAATGCTTTCAATGATGCAAGAGTCCAAGAAAGAGAATGAGATTCAGGACAAATCACATGAAGCATTGGCAAAGCAAGTGGGCCAACTTGCAGAGGAAATGGCACAAATGAGGGGGAGCATGGGAAAGCTCCTAAGTGACACCACGGTGAACCCTAAGCATCAAAGTTCAAGCACGGGCAATGTGAGGAATGCGCACATTAACGTGGTAAGTCCTTTTACAAATGATGAGGTTTGTAGTAGTGTTGAAAGCATTCCACCACCACAATGCATTGATGGTGCAGTGGGAAATGCAAGAGATGAGTCGGAAAGTAAAAATGAACAAGAAACGATTTCACAAATTAAAATTAAAAAAATGAATAAAAATTCTTTTTGTGAAAATTGTTTAAATCAAATTAAACCGATTAATGCATCAAAAGTTGAGGAATGGTACCCACCGAAGGACGAGAGGTGGGAAGATTTTAAACAAGCAAAAATTAATTTACCATTACTCGATGACATTAAAAAGGTTCCGGCTCATGTGGAATGCTTAAAGGAGTTAAGCATCGAAAAATAGCACAACAAATTACCTGAACCGGTTGATTTGATATCTCATGTTAGTACCGTTTTATGGGGTGCCCTTCCCCAAAAAGCTCAAGATCCAGGAGATCCTCTTATTCCAATTCAAATTGGAACATTTAAAATTGAGAGGGCGCTCCTCGATCTTGGAGCTTGTGTGAGCATTTTACTCGGGAGTTTGTATGACCAATACAATTTTGGTCCATTAAAAAAATTTGATACTCCCGTGGTATTGGCCGATCAGACTCCTACGCATCCAAGGGGGATGGTGGAGGATGTGATTGTTAAAGTGGATGATTGCTACTACCCAGTTGACTTTTTGGTAGTAGACTATGTTGGATGTGTTGAGGACACCCAACCGATAGTCATACTTGGTAGACCATTCCTGGCAACTGCTAATGTCATTATAAATTGTGCAACGGGAACGGTAAGCATGAAGTTTGGGGACCGAGAATTAAATTTAAATGTTTTTCCAAATTTTACTAACCCACTCGGTGAGGATAAGTGTCCTAAAAAGGACATGAATCCAAACAAAAAGGTATGTGCTATGGTTGGTAGGTTTGGAGAAACAAAGAAGAAGACGGTCAAGAGAAAGAAGGCGAAGAAGTCACCTCTAGAAAAGAAGAAGGAAGAGGAGGTGAGGAAGTTTGGACCGTTTGGAAACAAATGGTATGGTATGAATCGCCGGTGGTTGATTTCGAGGAGTTCGTTGGCGGCAAGCACGCCATTCGAGCACCATGAGGTGGTAAGTTAATTGTTGTTGTATATTTTCTGTTACAATTAGTTTTAGTCTTTCTCCGTAGTTTTGTTGTTATTGTTGTTGTATAATTTGTTATTTTGTTTTACTAGTTAAATGAACGTTGTGGGTGTGTTCCCTATATAACCCTCACGAGACCTCTCGTCCTCCCAAGCTATTAGGGGGGGGGGGTTTAAAAGGGCTTGTTGCATAAGCTAAATGCAACCGTGATTCCTATGAAAGTGAGTTAGGATTATTATTGTTGTAAATTATTTTTCCACATAAATCAAGGTAAATTAACGCATGACTTGGTAACACTTTCATAAAAATGGTAGAACTAAGTAGCTAACAAATTTCAATGGTTGTGAGAAGCATGCTTCTACACAAGGGTTAGAATTTGTAGGTACATTATGTTCGAGGGACGACCGTTTTGTGAAGAGAAGAAGAAGATATGGGCATCTATCGACAAAAATCAGGTGCATGCGTTTCCTTTTTACCTTGATTCTTAGATTAGTAATAAGTGGATTGTAATTGTATGTTATTTTTTTCCGGGGTGGAATTTTTGGGAAGATAGCCGTGTCGCATCCCTTGTGCTTTTTAAAACTCTAGTTCTTATACATTGAGGACAATGTTTACCTCAAGTGTGGGGATGGGGGAGTAGTAAAAGTTTTCGATTTTCACCCGTTCATTTAAACACCACACATTGAGGACAATGTTTACCTCAAGTGTGGGGATGGGGGAAAATTTCAAAATTTTTTAAAAAATTTCTTGTTTCAAAAGCGATCTTAAAAGCACATGTAACAAAGGCAACGAGGGATGGCACAACCCATTTGGTCTTTTGTCATGGTCAAGTTCAAATTAATAGCATGACGGGTATTTAGCGGGTGGTTATTTGGGAATAATCCGCTTAAGAAACTATCATTTTATGCATATCACATATTATACCCTTTACATATGTGAGGTTTTGAGCCACTTTTACATTATAGAGCACATGCTTATGTTTCTTTGTTTGAGTGGACCATTAGTCATGTATTGTAGAACTTGCAACTTTTGATACGTTTGAGACCATAGACCGAATACAAGCACGAGAATGATTAAGGCACTAGGTAAGCCTTTTCCTTTTACACCATTTTTATATCCTTACCCAAAAATTTATCACTTAGTAGCCAATTTTGAGCCTAATCCTTTCGTTTGACCACCCTATAGCCCATAACCTTTAACCTTTTTCTTTTAAACCCATGTGATGGAAATTCGATTATGGGATTCGAGTTTGTATATTCGTGAATTGTTTGTTTGCATATATATATTAAAAAAACGAGAAAATTGTTGAGAAAAGAACAAAAATATATGTTCTTAGTTTAATAAATAAAAGGCGAAAGCTTGTTGCTTTCTAGTTTGATATTGGTAGTTAGTTGTGCATAAATTAGTTGTTTTGTAATAAAAATCGAATTTTCAGCACCTTAGCCACTTTAAAATATCCTATTTCCTACCCTTAGCCTAGCCCGGTTACAACCCTTTCAAAGACCTTATGACTTCTGCTTGGTATTCGTGTTCGGTGGTGGAAAATGATTGAGTTGCAAGCCTATGCGGGTACGTGTTCTAATCGGTTTTGAGCAATTATTCTTTGAAGTGCTAATCCATTATGAAAATTAGCCAATATATAAACCGAGTGGAGAGGACATTGTGAGGGATGTGCATGAATTGTTGGTTTCACGGGCGGGTTAATCTTGGATAACCATTGTATTTGTGAATGCACTTTACCGTTAAATATATTGAAAATTGTAAAGAGTTTGAACTTTAGTATGACAATTGACCTTAACCTTTGTCTCAGGAATGGGGAGCGTATTCTTTGTTTGACCCACGTGAAAGTGAAAAACAGATTTGCTTGAGGGCAAGCAAAGACAAGTGTGGGGATGTGATACGTGGTTGAAAACCGGTTTTCGTAATCGTATAACTTGATGTTTTTATATGAGTTTTAATTCCGAATAGCCTACTCTTAATTAAAAAAGTGTTTTGCAGGTTTGTCGGAGTTTAAGGAGCTTTTTGGGAGCTTTACGAGTCACCGGGACGAAAACCGGACAACCAGGACGCGTTACGGATCAACCGGGAGTGCAAAATGAAGAAATTGGAGAATTCGAGCTGGAGAGGCCGTCACCGACGGGCTCTAGGCCGTCCAGGACGGGCTCTAGAAACACCCGTCGGCCAATCTTGCCCGTAACCAGTCAAAAAAGCCGTCGCCAGTTTTTCAGCTTTTGAGAGGGCGTCGCCGACGGGGTCAAGGCCGTCGGCGACGGGCTCCCGTTTGTTCAAACGCGAAACTTTTGTTTTCTTGATCTTTTGACGAGTTTAATTGGTTCTTTGGCCATTAACTCGTAAGTTACACTTTGTTTTGAGTTTGAATCTCAATCTTGGAGCCATTACCACCTACCATTCACTACCAATTCATCTCTAATCACTAATTATCATCCGAATCATCAAGAACACAATCATCATTCACAATCATCAATCCATCCATAAACCCTAATCACCCATACTGTTGGACTCTGCATGCCCAAGACACATATTAAATTGATGTGGCTAGTACGTTATGATCCAAGTCGAGTCATACCCAATAACAAGCTAGACAAACACTTATATTATTTATTTGTGATATGATCAAACAAATAAATATTAACACTTACAATATTTAGAAATTGGTTTTCTAAATAATTACACTTGAGAAACTAATAAATTATATGGATAATTTATTTTGAGAGAATATTTTGTTTTGTTATTTAATGGGTTAAATAACATTTTAAAAGGTTGTATAAATCTTGCATTTATGTAGTGTTGTATTTATAAAAGTTATAAATATATATGTACCAAGACTTAAATTTTATAAATAAAGCTAGCCCCCCCCCCATGGGAACTCACAAAATGGTTTTGTCCAATGGGATGACATGCAATTGTCATAAGCTAGAGAAGATTTGATTGGGTGGCCTAACCAAGACAACTTTGGTCCAATGAACTCTCATGCACTTGCATGTGTTAGAGAGGATCTGATTGGGTGGAAAAGAGGTGCACATCTCTCATGACTATATAAACATTTTATGACAAAAATTGAGTAGAAGACTTGGATGAACTCTCTCAAATTTTCGGTCATAAGGGGTGTTTTTCAAGTGTTCGGTTTTTGATTTTGGTGTTAAAAATCCTAGCTAATCACGCAGTGTTTGTTGCAAGCTTGGGGTATACAAGCTTGGGCCTTCTACGCTTGAAGGCAACCATTCTTGAAGCATCATCTGTTTCTTTCTCATTACTCCAAGAAGGTAGTTTTCTAAACACCCTATGGTTGTGTATGATAGTATGCATCTTCATATATGGATCCCAGTTTTGGGATTTTTCAAATAAATGGAATTTATATCTTAAAGTAATATGTTTTAAACTTTATTTCCGCTGCGTTTTTATTTCATACGGATGAAATTACTTTGATAAACATGTTAAAATCCCATCACATACATTATTCCTTTTACCATAATCCTCCACCAAAACCTTCAACATCCACCATGTCTCCATTGTTCAAGCTTCAAGATGGTACAAGTCAAGTTCCAATCATCCGGTGATCAAGTTTCTTCAACCATGAGCGGCTAATCATCTTGGTTTCACCCCGGTGTAGGTAGTTGTTTAATTTAGGGTTTTGAATTGTTTCTTGCTTCAACTTTGTGACAAATTGTGTTGATTTTTGAAACCAGTGACAATAGTTTACATTTGTTTCGTATTCGTAAATTGTCGACGATTATATAGTTATGACTTTACGAAATGGTTATGTGTAGTTATGCGTTGTCATGGTTAGGTTTTACTTGTGTTGATTACAAAGTGCATTCTTGTCCATTTTTCGAAACGTTGATAGTTATTGGCACCTAAGTCACGGTACACTAAATCCGCTAATCGTATACAATTGAGTTGAATCTAAAACTTGTAGAAACCCTAGGTTGACAATTACCGAAGCCGGGTGTGAACCCTTTTTATCATTATTGTTTAGTAATCAAATTTTCTTGCAATCGTTAATCATTAGTCTTTAATCAATTAAACCAATCCACATCTTTTTCAACTAAATAAAAATACAAAAATATTATAACAAGTTTCATAATTTGTGACTTTCATTTTAATTCAATCGAATCCATTCACAAACCACATACTCTTCGTGGTTCGACCCCTTACTACCACTAACACATAGTTAAGGGTAATTTGGGCTTATAAATATTCTCTTTGACCTGAGCGCGACACTCCGATCAGGAGACTTAAGGGCGTTAAACTCCCGAATGGGGACCAGTGGTCTCACATCTTTTTTACGCCGACGACGCTCTAGTTTTGGGGGAGTGGGATACGGAGAATTTTCTTATGGTGGCGAGGATTCTGAGGGTGTTTCACGCTTGTTCTGGTCTGAAAATAAACATGCACAAGTCTAATCTCTTTGGTGTTGGAGTTAGAGAGGAAGATGTTGTTAGTTTGGTGTCGGCTTTTGGGTGCAAGGTTGGGGCGGCCCCGTTTTCCTACTTGGGAATTCCTTTAGGGGCAAATATGAATCGGATTTGTAGTTGGGAACCAATTGTCAACATTTTCAAAAACCGTCTTTCTTCATGGAAAGCGAACTCGCTCTCTATGGGTGGTCGGGGGGTTCTGATTAAAGTGGTTCTTGAGAGTCTTCCTATCTACTATTTTTCTATTTTCAAGGCGCCGGTGAATGTTATTAACAAATTAAAATCCCTTATGAGGAATTTTTATGGGGTGGATCGGTAGAGGTTAGAAAAACACATTGGGTGGCTTGGGACAAAATCGCTCTTCCGAAGAAATTCGGTGGTTTAGGCTTTTGTAAGCTTAAATTGGTGAATGAAGCGCTTCTCTCTAAATGGGCGTGGAGATTTAAGGTTGAAGAAGATAGCCTATGGAGGAAAGTCGTATTGGCATGCCACGGTAAGTCCAGGAAATGGTCTCTTTTAACCTCCAACCCCGCATTGCCCGGGGTGTGGAAAAATATTGTTAGCCTGATCTCGAAAGTTCGTTTGAAAGGAAAGGGGTTAAATTGTTATTTTAAAGGTACTGTGGGGGATGGATGTAACATTCGGTTTTAGAATGATCATTGGGTGGGAAACGAGCCTTTAATGCTTCTGTGGCCGGCTCTTTTTGCGCTTGAAAAGAATAAGTGTTGCTGGGTTAGCGACAGGATCTCAACTAGGGGAGCGGCGACGTTGTTCTCTTGGGATTGGTCTAGATCTCCGGGCTCTACGGTGGAAGTGGTGGAACTGGATGGTTGTACGGCTTTGTTGGCTGACATTATCCTAACGGCTGATAAAGATAAATGGAAATGGTCGCCTGCCGATTCAGGTTTGTTCTCGACAGCCTCGTTCAAGGAGCTGGCTTCGGATACGGATTTGCCGGTTTGCTGTTTCTCGGCTAAAGGTTCGAGGTGGGTGCCATCAAAATGTAATTTATTTTTGTGGAGGGCGGTTATGAATGGGATCCCGACTAAAGATGCTTTGGTTAGACGGAACATCTCGGTTGATTCGGATATGTGTGTGTTTTGTAATGAGGATATAGAATCCGTTGACCATCTTTTCACCGCTTGCATTACGGCTCATCGGGTGTGGTGTCGGTTCAGCTAATGGGTTAAAATCCCACCGATTTTTGCCTTTTCCTTGACTGATATTACTGATTTATATAAAGGTATAAACGGGGATAAAAAAGCTAAGGAGATTGTCCGAGGTCTTATCACAGTTACATGTTGGTGCCTTTGGAAAGCGAGGAATGCGAAGATTTTTTCGGATGGGAGCGCTAAATCCGGTAATGGGGATGAGATCTTTGGGGAGGTTAAATCTCTTAGTTTTCTTTGGCTAAAAAGTAGGTCCGCTCATTGTAATCTAAGTTGGAGAGAGTGGTATAATTTTCCTTTGTACATGTTGTAATCGGGTTGTGGTGCGGTTCTGTGTTTTTGTACAGGACGTCTTTTGTTAATAAAATTCACCTTTAAAAAAAAATCTATCCTTGCTTTTCTTAGTGTACTGCATATTATGTATAGTTATAAGTATTATGAGATGTAGGTATTAAAGAATAAAGATGACAATAATCTTAAAGTCTTACTAATAATGTTCCTTTTTCTTTTGTAGTTGATAATGTTTTTCCTCTAGAGTATATCCTTCTCCTACTCATGCAGCAAAATATAAACCCCAATTTAATGTTGATGTACAATCTTATTGGCACAACCGAAAATCAGCTACATTCCAATGACTTTTTGCGCAACAAAAGAATAGTAAATATTAAAAAATAATCCCCATTTGGCACAACCCTTGTTCTTAATAAAAAGAACAATTAGAAAGATGATCAAAGTTTCAAACTTTTCACAAAGAAAAATAAAAAAATGGATATTACTGTTTTGAATTCTAACTTGGCATGTGAAAGTTGCATGAATTGGAATTGAGCAGCATAATTGGCTTACGGCGTATTAGTT
Source organism: Helianthus annuus (assembly GCF_002127325.2). Lineage (NCBI taxonomy): Eukaryota > Viridiplantae > Streptophyta > Magnoliopsida > Asterales > Asteraceae > Helianthus > Helianthus annuus. The sequence goes on from NC_035447.2 coordinate 89,809,364, forward strand.
GAGCAATTAGTCTAATTTGTGTTGGTTGCCTACTTGCCTTTGTAGGAATATCAAAGAAGCTATAACACCACACAAAAATTTGAGAATATAAAAAAACTTGCCTATTTTTAGACTTAGAGCATGTTTGGCTAAGCTTTTCCAACCAACTTATTAACTTATTGGCTTAATCAAAAAGCCAATAAGAAGTTTTAGTGTTTAGCAAATGCAAAAGTCCTTTTCAAAATGACTTTTTGAAAAGGAGAAAAAGTCATCAAAAAGTCATTTTTGAAAAGTTAGAATGTTGTGACATTTTGAATTAACTTATTGACTTATTAGCTTTTAGTCATTTTACATCAATAAGTTAAGCCAAACACTTTTTAAAAAAACAACTTATTGACTTATTAGTTTTTCCCACCCCATAAGATAATCCAAACACTTTTTTTTTTAAAAAACTTCTTTTCAAAAAGTCATAAGTCATTTTTACCAAAAGTCCTTTTTAACTTAAATAAGCTTAGCCAAACATGCCCTTAAATGCAATTTTAGTCCATGTGGTTTGGGCTATTTTGCCAGTTTAGTTCAAAGGTTTCATTTTTCGTCTGTGGGTCCAAAAAGGTTTTACCGTTTGCTATTTTAGTCTACTGTGTTAACTTCATCTATTTTTCTGTTAACGAGTAGAGCAATTCGGTCATTTTATATGGCCGAATTGCCCTTCTAGTTAACAGAATTACATATAAAACGACCGAATTACCCTTCTCGTTAACAGAAAAAATGGGTGAAGTAAACCCAATGGACTAAAATGGCAACGGTGAAATCTTTTTGGAGCCACAAGCGAAAAATAAAACTTTTGTACTAAACTGATAAAATGCCCCAAAATAGGGACTAAAATGGCATTTAACTCCTATTTTTGATAGCTTCAAAACCTTTTATTCTTGATTGTCAGTTTCATTCTGATCAGAACTTACTTCAATTGCTTCTGTTATAAATGAACTTGTGTTCATTATCAATTTTCCATGAGGACTTGTGTTCATTATCAATTTTCCCTTTGGGCTTGTGTTCATACACATTACAATTTCGCTCAAATTTGTGTGCTTCTAATCTCTCCCAAGTCCCAGCTATTAAAAAAACTGAAATAACCAAACACTTTTGTTCAAACCTAACCTGATTAATAAGCTCTTCATAATCGCCAGGAAATAGAGCATTAAACTAGAGGGGGCAATCTTGACCCAAAGCCTTCCAAGTGGGTCAATTTGGGTTGCTTTTAAAATTATATGGATTGGTTGGGGTAAAATATTTTAACTAAATGGGTCACAATGGGTCACTTGAAATTCCATCTTGTTATTTTCGGGTCAAAGCGGGTCGACAACATTAAAGAAATGGGTCAATGTGGGTTAGTGTCTTAAAGAAACGGGGCAGGTTTCGGATCGGAATGGGTTTTGACCCGGCACAAGTATCTGCACGAGACGGGTTACGGCACGAAACGGGTTTTGGATCGGAATGGTTCAGTTCAAATTGAGTTTCGGGCCAAGACGGGTTTCGGCACGACGCAGGTTTTGGATCGGAACGGGATCGGGTCAGGTCGGGTTTCGGGCCGACATGGGTTTCTGCACTGGACGGGTTTCGGATCGCAACGGGGTTTGGGCCGACACGAGTTTCCGCACGAGACGAGTTTCGGGTCGGGACGAATTTCGTACCGTTTCGACGCGCACCGTTTCGACGCGCACCGTTTCGACGCCCACCGTTTCGACGCGCACCATTTCGACGCGCACCGTTTCAACCCGTACCGTTTCGAATCGAACCGTTTCGACCCGTACCGTTTCGACAGGAACCGTTCCGACGCGTACCATTTCGACAGGAACCGTTTCGACCAGTACCGTTTCGAATCAAACCGTTAAATTATTCATTCAATATGGAAACAAAAACACCACCTAATGTAAGTTAAACAATCACATATGCAGCAGAATACGAAATTGGCCATCAGTTAGGAAAAGTTGGTTATTGAATTCGGATCTGTAAGCTAATTTAATTAAATTATTTTTGGAAAAGTTGATGTACAATCACTTAAAAAATTTTTTTTTTACCCAACCCGACCCTACCCGAAACCCGTTCTGACCCAAACCCGTTCCAACCCGAACCCATTTTGACCCGAACCCGTTTCGACCCGAATCAAAACAACCCTTTTTTAATTGACCCAATTTGTCCCGAACCCGTTTCGACCCGAACCCATTTTGACCATGACCCGACCCGACCCAACTCGTTTGCCAGGTCTACATTAAACTGAACCGAATAACCGCCAGCATCACCGGAAGAAACTGACCTAACAGCAAATTCAACATTTCCACAGGTCTTCTTCACCACTACAGTTTGCGTGCTTCCAAAATTTAAATTCAATTTAAACTTATCTGCAAGCTAGCGTTCTAAGGCTAAGTTTTATCAATCAACAGTTATGAACAATTTAGAACATCGAAAGACGGAGATCAAAAAGCCCTAGAATGAGTGAGGTAATTGGCCAAAACTGCAGAATCAGTTATTTTGAGTTGCGGACTTGTTTAAATATGTTTTGAACTTTTATAACTAACTCATTTCATATTTTTATGAAATGTAGGTATAATGTAAAGTACCGGAGGACGATCAAACTCAACGAATAACCGAACACAAACAAGGTTCAAGTTTCCGCTTTTCGTTTCGTCGTCACGTTTTAAACGACGAATATATTTATAATATGTTGAAATGTTTTGAATTCTTAAAATGATTTAAGAAATCTGTATTTTCAAGTGTATGTGTAATCATAAATACACAATATATGAAAATCGTACAAATGAACTAAGGGTCTTACAGGAGGAGAAAGTGTGTTCGAATTTGAGCTCTTGCATCCATTTGTGGAGATCTTCCGAAGCGAAGTTCGTGCCATTGTCAATCATGATCTTGAGTGGCAAGCCAAAGCGGCAGATGATGTGCACCAAGATGAATTTGTGCACGATCATTGCTGAAGTTGAAGCTAAAGCCTTTGCTTCCACCCACTTTGTGAAATAATTAACAACTACGATGATAAATTTCACTGCGCCAGGCGCTTCTGAGAAGGGTCCCACCATGTCGATGCCCAATTGTTGGAAGGCCTATCGTAATGCTACAAGTGATTATTTAGTTGAACCGACATGAAATTTTAAAACTTATGAAATTATGACCGAACAATCAATAATGCTATTAACTATAACTATAAAAAAATTGTGTCATAAAGTATATAAAAAACTAAGATTGATATTAAAAAAAACCTAAAATGAGATTAATATTAGATATTTGTAACTTAAAACATGTGTCACGCTTTCCTTCTTGTATTTTACTTGGCTACATCTACAACCGACCTTCATGGTTCCATCTTCGTTTAGAAATTAGAATTCAAATTAATAATAAACATGATTAAATGGAACATTTTTAGAATATAAATAAGCAACATTTTCTTGCATTATTAGTTGTACCACATGTATAGGATGACTTTCAAAAAATTTCATTTTTCATATAAAGTTTTTATCTTTTCATTTTAATTTTTTTATTCATTTACTTTTAACCCAAAGACTTTTATGTTTTACAATTAAAGCAAATTAAAATTAACTTTGGAAACAATAAATCAATTAACAAATGTCAATTAATGATAAAAGAAATCTATCACTGATGCTTTATAATTGTCGGTGTTGGTCCAAAGATTCCGTCTTTTGCTGTTAGACTAGAGGGTATGGGGGGCGGCTGAGGCCCGGCTTGGCCCGGCGTCGGTGCCCATCCCCTTGGAGATGAGGCTCTCCATACCCTCCAATCTTAGCATGTCACCCTGCTTAGAATATGGATTATCTTTGATAACCTTAATCACATACACCCCGAATTCGAACAAGCCGCAGCAGTTTATTATGTTTACATTTATCAAGTTAATTAATGGGTCTAACAAAATTAGTTTATGTTTATTATATGTTTACATCAAGTCCCCATTACATTCCCTATTTTGCATTCAATCACTGACAATGGTTCAAACACCTGGAGAGTGGTTAAGAATTTAAAAAAAAATTGTGATTGGTTGAAAGGGGTTGGAACCCACCATTAAACCCCCCTCTCTCCTCCTTCCCTCCTCTTCCCGCAGCGGTGAGAAGTCACCGATTTAACCATTCCCCACTCACCGATTGAAGGCCGGCACCCCTTTCCCGCTCGGCAACCCCTCTCCCCGATCAAACTCACCGCATCGATACCCTCCACCCTAAAGGAACCGGTGTGATGAAGAGATATAACCACATAAGCGGTTTTTGTTACGTATCTTAATTATTTTATATTTTAGTTCTATTACTATTGTTAAGTCAAGGGATTAGGATGTTATTTTGGTTTAGTTTGGGGGTGTCTTGTGTAAGTGTCTTGTTTATTTAATTGGTTTACGTATGGAATGGAAATCAGCCAGAATTTGAGTCAAATTTCCTTCTATCTCTTAGCTTTCTTCTTCCCCAAGGTTTAAACCCTATCAAGGGTATCAGAGCATTCCAGTCGATCCTTATCGGAAAAATTCCAATCACCATGACGAACACCAGGAACCAAGAGGTCGACAAAGCAATCAAGGATCATGGCAAGGCCATATCCGAACTTCAAGCAACATTAGCGACAATGATGAGCCAGCAAGAACAGATTCTAAAGGCGCTGAACGAGAACAAGACCATAACAATCGACCCTTCTGGTTCCGGAAAGAAGATTGAAGGGGATGAACGTTTTGGCAACCGGCCGATGCGGATCGGGAAAGTCGAGTTCCCTCAGTTCAACGGTGAGAATGTTGAAGGGTGGATCTACCGTTGTGAGCACTTCTTCAACATCGACGAGACCCCCGACAATCTGAAACTCAGGCACGCGGCCATACATCTTGAGGGAGATGCGATCGAGTGGCATCAATCGTTTATGAAAACAAGGGGTGTTACTGTGGCTGAATTTCCATGGGAAGATTATGTTCAGGCCATTACTTCCCGTTTTTCCAATGCCATGTTTGAAGACGCAATGGAAGAAATCGCATCGCTTACCCAGATAGGTTCATTGAAAGAGTATAATAGTTCCTTCGATAGTTTACTGAATAAGGTGAGTATTTGCGAAGCTTATGCTGTTAGCTTGTATCTAAAAGGGCTGAAACCTGAAATCAAAGGACCCGTAAAGATGTTCAAGCCACAAACTTTGCATAAGGCGTATGGCTTAGCAAGAATCCAAGATATTAACAATAAGAACTTCATGAATCAACTCACTGGTTTGGAGGATGGGTCGCGAATTGTCAAGAATGGGAATGAATCTGAGAAGATTACACCTCCGGTGAATGCTGCCAAACTTTCGTTGCTTCCAGATCCAACAGGAGTCCCTGGGCCACCAGCTTATAAACCAACAACTATTAACGCGAAGCGCTTGTCAGGTGAGGAACTCGAGTTAAAAAGGTCAAAAGGAGAATGCTTTTGGTGCACTGAAAAGTTCGTTCCAGGACACAAGTGCAAAAAGAAACAACTTTTTGTGATTAATGTGGAAGGCGATGAGGAAACTGAACAAGACGACAATGGTTAAGGATTGAATTGAAGAGCTTACTTTTTGAGGGCAAAAAGTAGGTTAAAGGGGGGAGTATTGTTACGTATCTTAATTATTTTATATTTTAGTTCTATTACTATTGTTAAGTCAAGGGATTAGGATGTTATTTTGGTTTAGTTTGGGGGTGTCTTGTGTAAGTGTCTTGTTTATTTAATTGGTTTACGTATGGAATGGAAATCAGCCAGAATTTGAGTCAGATTTCCTTCTATCTCTTAGCTTTCTTCTTCCCCAAGGTTTAAACCCTATCAGTTTTCCGGGATCGAACACATCTCTTCACATAAGCGACGTATCTCTTCAAATATCAACAGAAAAAAAAACAAACAAACAAACTTAAATATAAGAAAGAATGAACAATAAAACAGCAATGCGATTGTCCATCCAGGAAAGAAATTTAACAATGTATTTTTTTTTAAATGTATAATAATAACAACAACAACAACAATAAAAATGCATGAGCTCATGTGTCACAAATAGGATTCACTCAACACTCACTGTATAGGCGAACGCAGATCCTTCCACTAACATGAATAACATAGGCTTGCATAGATATCAAGTCTCCAACAACTAACATAAAATAATTGCAAATATCAAGATGCCTTTAGAATGGTGGTAATACAATTAGTTGAGTTGTTTGTAGATCGTAGACATACCAACCATGCTGTCAATGATACGACGCAACCGAGCCCAACTGCACCAGACCTGGTAACACAACAGGCCCAAGCAGCAGCTGATCCAGTAGCTAAAGGCCGGCCCAACAGGAATGTAGTCAAGCCCATTCGTTACAGGGTCTGAGGATTAGAGAGCAAGTCAACAACCACCGTCCCACTATTTTTGCATTCACGTTTTAATTGTTTTGCTTAATTGTTTGCATCCATGATTTCCATTATCATCTCCCACCAGTAGGTAGTTACATGCACGTTTCTCTTTCACGTTCTTTTAATTCATGTATTTAGTTTTCAATTGAGTAATGAAAAATCAGTAGAAAATTGTCCCATGTTATTGTCTCTTCGATTACTTTCTTCTTGTAGTTTAACCCACTTACGGGTCACATTATTTGGTGCTTTCATTCCCCTTCTCAATGCCTCCTCGCAAAGATTCCGGTCCCGGTGACGAATCCATGGCTTCCATGTCAACAACCACCAACTCTGTGACAACCCTCACTAAACCAGGTATCCGTACGATTTAATTAATAATTAATTGCTGCTTAATTACTGTGCTTAACTGAAATTGCTGACAAACTGCTACTTGATTTCTAGTACTTGTATATTCCTGCATCATACTTTGATTTCCATCACTACATTATTTACAAGTTGAACCTTAGTGACAAACATGATGCACTAAAGCACAGTAGCATTAGAACGGATAACCTATTGAACATGCTGATAAAGCCAGCATCAGGCAGACACTGCCTCTAAGGGCCTGTATGAGCCAGAAATATTTTACTACACCCATAGTGAGTGTAGGGATACAAGGGTTGTAGAACTGCGTCTCTAGGAATAAGATATAATGACTGGATGTGCCAAAAACGTACTCTAAGCACGAAACACAGCACTTTTATTAACATACTAGCTTCTGGCTAACTAATAAAGTGCCAAAACATGAGGAAAATATTCCTGACACTTTGTAGAATAAGTTGTGTCACTAAAAATATTATTAACGACGCTTAAAAGCTTACTTAAGCTCTTTAACGGATTTCTATCCAAACAAACAACCGGACTATACCCGGAACATAAAAATATTGACAATAATATTATTGGTCTTTTTATGAGCCAGTTAGGGTCTCTGAATACCCTAACACCCGCATTATAACACATCACACCACTAACCGAGTTAACCCCTAAACCTAACTTGGTTTAACTAAACTAAATTCTAACTATATACTTAAGATTGAACCAAGACCCCCCCCCCTCATGTAATCGGCCAAACTAGGGGGAACACAAGCGTACAAAAGTTTGATTATTTTATTTTTGTTGCCTAATATCAAGGGGACATGTAATCCATTGGTCGATGAACTTGAATTTTGTCTATAAAACCTAGCTTAAACACAAGAGATCCACACTTCACATTTCACCAAAACTCTCTCTCCCTTGCCCTCTCTAGCTCACGGCCGAACACCCCTCTTGCCATCCATCCATTTTCGACCTCCACTCTCCACATTCCAAGCACATACAAGTCTTTCGGGTCACTTATTAGGAGTCTTGGAGCAAACGGAAGTGGAAGGACCTCGTTATCTTGCTTTTATCCACCACATTTTCGCATAGATTCTTCCCTAGCCACGAGCTAGAGGTATAACACTTAAAACTCATACTCGGATCATTCTAAAGTGGTTAATAAGATTTGTAACGGTTAAAACTCGGAAACTTGCATTTTGAATCTTTAAAGTCTACTAAAACATGAATATTGTTGGATAAAAGCTTAATACTTGTGTAAAAGTTGTAGTATTTGAAAGTGGTGATTATTTAGGCCCGATCTACGTAGTGGTAGCTCGGATCATCGTTTAACCCGACTTTGTTAAGATCATAGATCTTGACATAAGCTTGTTCTATCGGTACAAGGGTTAAAAGGTGAAACTCTACCACACGAGAAACATGAACTTGTGTAAAAGTATTTTCACTTGTAAAATAGTGTTTAAAACTAGCGGATCTACGTATCTGCAAGTGGTATTTTCAAAGGACCAAGTGTCGAGAAAATCATGTTTTCTAAAAGACGGATAACACACTAACAAGTGCGATTTTTACAAATCACAAGCGTATAAACACTTGTGAAATGAAAGATCCGACAAAATAATAATTTTGCAAAAGATGTCGGGAAGTTGTAAAAATAGATTTATTCTAGAAACGAGGTTTTTACGATAATAAGTTATTTTACACATAGATCCACAAACTATAACGGGATCTACACTATAGTTTTCGGAAAAACTACAAGTTCATGTGATTATGCGATTTACATACTTGTCGACTAGTTTGATGTGTCGGAAATTGATTGGTTGATTTAAAGAAGTGTTGGAATGATTTTGTAAAAGAAAATGATACCCTTGAAAGCGTGGCCACCTCCAGTTACAGGGGAAACTCTGGCGAAATTTTTCTAAAATTAAAACACTTAGAATTATTTACAAGTGTTAGAATTATTTTTGATATGTTTTCAAAATATATTTCGCCACGACTTTATTTACAAATGTTCGGAGGTGGGATTTTCACAAAACTAAACGCGATAAATATATATTTGGTAAATATATTTTCACAACACTGTTTATGATTATTTTGTGAAAAATACACAAATATTATTTTTAGAGTAAAAATAATATTTACAAACGTTGACGAATCCAAAATAATACGAACGCTTCCACGATAAACATATAAGTTACAACGGTAATTATTATTACCACTCGAACGATAAAAACGTAACTTACGCATTATGCGGAAATAATTACGAACACGTATTCTATCAACGTATTATTTTTGGGAGTGTTATGTGAAGTGAAAATATAATATTTTTGAGAAAAATACTTATATTTTGGAATTGGAAATCAATATATTAAGTGAGACTTAATGGTGTAATTCGAACGCACATGTATTAAATCCCCCATCCTTGGGAAGGAGATTAACTACCAAGTATATACGAGAAGTAAACACGAAATAGTTGTCTAACTAATTCCCAAAAACTTAAACTATAAAGCTAAGGCACGACCGTCCGTCTAATAGAATTAGCACATGTAGGTCGTTGCACAGCTGCCCGATTTGGAGTACTTGGTAGAGACGCACCGACTGTGAGTTCATGTCCCCCTTTTCTCTTAACTGTTTTCAGTTTTCTAAACTGCGGGGGTGAAATACATGTTACTATGATTACGAATATTTCTTACATGGTATGGTCAGCTAAGGAAGGAACTGTTAGGTTATGTGATTTGGGTAGGTGAAACCTTAAGAACATTAGTCCTCGTAGTACGATCGAGGGATACAAGTGATAGGCCTATTTGAGCATAACAAACACCACCCATGCGCCCGCAGGTTGGACCATGTGGTGACCTTGTCGTAACACCACCCATGCGCCCGCAGGTTGGACCATGTGGTGACCTTGTCTTAACACCACCCATGCGCCCGCAGGTTGGACCATGTGGTGACCTTGTCTTAACACCACCCATGCACCCGCAGGTTGGACCATGTGGTGACCTTGTCCTATCCCCTCCCATGCGCCCGCAGGTTGGACCATGTGGTTACACATTAACTGATATGATTCCTTATTTGCTTTCATACCAGAGTTTACAAAATATTCACACTTACAATGATTATAAAGGTTTATTCGCGCGCACATACTAAACACATGAACTCGCTCAACATTATTGTTGATTTTTCAACTTACATGTATTTCAGGGAATTAAAGGATCTGGCACGGTACGGCACGTTTTTCCGCTGCACTAGTTTCCGAGGTCATCCGGGGTTTAGGGAATGTGACTCTTTCCTGGACAAGTCACAGTCCTTAAACTGTGTTTATGTTTTGTTTATTGGTTGAACAAGATTATGGTTGTTAGGGTGTATTCCCGTTAAAACAATGGTATTGTATTTGGTTTTCAAAACTTAATGGATGATCTTGCATGTTTTTAATTCATATAGCTTTGTTATGATTAAGCTATGGTATTAAGAAGTCACACCAAGTTAACCACGCATCCGCAAAGCCAGGGTGTGACAGCTTGGTATCAGAGCTCTGATCATAGCGAACTAGGATTCTTTCTCGAGTCTAGACTATGATCACTAGGGCTCTCACGAAAACATTTTTACTGCATACCACTTAAGTCCAGATCCAAAACCTTTTTATAAACACATGTTGAGCACATTTTATTTATTTATTATTAGGCTCAGTCTTGGAGGCTGAGGCTCGGTCTTGGAGGCCGAGGCTCGATCTTAGAGATCGAGGTAGATGGCTAGTGAGACTAGGAAGAGTAGGCTCAGTCATAAAGGCTGAGGCACGGTCATGGAGGCCGAGGCTCGATCTAGGAGGTCGAGGTGGATGATAGAGCAGTCTTAGAGACTGGGAGGAATTTAGCTAGTGGGACTAGGAATATCAGTCTGGGAGGCTGGGAGGCTAGTGGGACTAGGAGAATTATTTGATTGCTTATTGCTGACTAACATGTTTATATGTTGATGTGATTGATTGTTATACGTATATGTGTTTATGTTACAAATGCCATGCTTTCATCATGTACAAGAAAGATGGACACTACGAATCCCATGGCTATAGCATCAGACGACATAGTACATCGAAGCACGAGGTGCACATTTCCGATACTACCGGCACAGACAATGACGACATTCAGCCCTTTGCGCTGCCTAAAGTCGTAGCAGAGCCTACTGATGGCCATCTTGTTGGGAATTTGCCACTCGCGGTGATCCCTGCTCCTGTGCCCCTTGCCGCCTATCCTGTTGTTGATATGCCCCCCCCCCCCCCCGACGTGGCCTCTGACAACGATAACGATCTACTAGAGGAGGACCCATTCGAGGGCGAGGCCCTATTGCTGCTGGTATTAGCCTACTGCTTGCGGACGCTCCTGCAGGGGAAACTCATGCCCATTCCCCTGTCCCAGACTCATTTGAGTTGCTGACATCCGCATTTTCGCATATACAGGGAGTGCAGCACCATTCACACAACGCCGACCCTGATATGGCATCATCGGCTGCACCGGTTCCCGCACATAGCTTTGAGTTTGATCACAGTATTGAGGGTGATCCTGTTCTTCCATCTGGTTTTGATCCAGACCATGACCTTGAGTTCATACGCTTAGGCCAGCCTTTGGAGGATCCTGTAACCCCCTGTGATGGTTGATCCAGCTGATTTTGAGATGGAGTTTGTTGATCCGGAGCCAGCCGTGGCCCCTGAGCCAGGCGTTGCTCCTAACACCGCATTAGAGCATGACCCTGTTCATGCCGATGCACCTGCTGTTGCTCCTTGATTGATTATCTGCTTGGACGAGAGAAAATTTGGGGTAACTGTGCAAGACAATTTATTATTACGGGGGCCCACGTAATAACGACTTGTAGTGCACAGAAATCCTGGTGGACTCTGCGGGTCAAGCTAATGAAAACCAATGTGGCAGGAAATAACTCGAACACGAATGACCAAGGCGATGAAGCCTCGAGTTCATCCTATTTCAAGCAACAAGCCAAATTGGCAAGCCTATGTGAAGGCTCAGTAATTTATTTCCCCACCCATACATTGAGTATATTTACGTATAAAATTAGGTGAGTACATGATGGCTTATGGTGCTATGTATCTCATAGACAATTGGGAAGTTGTCTAACTCACTTCATGCCATTTCGGCAGAAGAGAATGCCACCCAGGCATGACACAAACACCAGTATGTTGCCAAGGATAGAAGCCGAGCTGCAAAAACGCATCTCACAGGCAAATGCATGACATGAAGCACTCCGCACTAAGCGTAGCGATGGCACTACTGGGAATAACCCCCCCCCCCAAACTGACCGCACCTATAAGCAGTTCCTGAACTGCAAAGCCTTTGAACATCGTCGAAACAGGAAGCGCCATTGCAATTGTTCGTTGGTCCGAAAAGATTGACTCCATTCTAAGAATGACTAACTGTTCACCCCAATAGAGTGTTACCTTTACCTCGGGGTCATTTCTAGATGGCACACTTTCATGATAGGATCTTCAGATTCAAACCCTTGGTACAGATGCTGCTTATGCACTGAGCTGGGACGAGCTCAAGGAAATGATTAAGGAGAAATATGGTTCTAAGATTGGAATAACGGAAGTTTGAGATGGAGTTCTGGAATTTGAAAATGGACGAACCAGAGATTCCTGAACCTGTCCAGCGATCGCACGACTTGCCTAGGGTCGTCACCTACTAAGTCATTGATGTTGTATGATACAGTTGGGTACCTGTAAACCTTACATTCTGGTCTCGATTCATGGCAATGCAATCGCAGTAATCTATTGTTTATGTTCTATAACATGAGATGTTATGTGATTGATTTGTTTATAACATGGGATGTTATGTGTTGATATTGTTGTATACTTACGTACACTTTACTTACTAGGACCTGACCCATACGATCATCATTTAGAAGATGCCTCCAAGACGGGATGTACGCATACCCACCAACGAGGCGGAACTTCAGGGAATCATTGCTGCAGTCATCGCACAATACGAGGCCCATCACTCCGAGCGCAACGGAGGTACCTCAGGAAATAACCCACCCAACGGCTGCACCTACAAGCAGTTCTTAGGCTGCCAGCCCCTATATTTCGACGGCACTGGGGGTGCCGTAGCCTTCATACGCTGGATTGAGGAGATGGACACTGTTTTGCGTGCAAGCAAATGTGCCCCAAAAGATCAGGTCACGTACATTTCCGGGCTGTTCCGAGATGGGGCTCTGTCATGGTGGAAACTTCAGGTTCAGACAATGGGCGAGGCTGCTGCATATGCTCTATCATGGGACGAGCTGAAAGAGCTAATGCATAAAAAGTACTGTTCGAGAACAGAAAGCCAGAAGGTAGAAACTGAGTTCTGGAACTTGAAGATGGAAGGTCCAAAAATAGCTGAGTATGTGGAGAAGTTCCAAGTTCTATCGCGTATCGTTCCTTACATGGTAGATCCAGAGTTTAAAAGGATTGAGCGTTTCATTTGGGGATTGGCACCCCAAATCATGAGCATGGTAACGGCATCAAAGCCTGCCACAATCTCTGAGGCCATCAATCTAAGTGTAGCCCTGACGGAAGAGGCAATCAGGATGAACAAATTTTCAGCCTCTGAGGAGAAGAAGGAGACTCATGAAGAGTCATCTGGGGACAACAAGAGGAAGTTGGCGAATTTCAAACAGGGTACCCAGTCGAGTAGCAACGACAAGGCCAAAAAGAGAAAAGAGTACACGGGTATTCTACCAAAGTGCGACAACTGTCGACGTCCCCATAACGGGCGTTGTAGATATGGAAAATGTGGTAACTGTGGTAAGGTGGGACATGTCAAGGAAACATGTCGGCAAGGTACTGAACATGTAAATAGAGGTCAAGATGGTAACGGAAATCGCGGAGGAAATAACAACGACAACAACTATCAAGGCAGGGATGGTGACAATCAAGGCTGTGGCCAAGCATGTTTTAATTGCGGTGAGGTGGGGCATTTCAGGAAGTATTGCCCTAAGAACACTCAGGCACGTGGATGAAAGCTCAACAGCGGGATAAAATCCAAGCGTGGATATCGGTACGTCTCATAATAGTCAATGTTACGCTCTATTTGACAATATTGTCAAATTTTAGCCTCAGAAAATATAGTTGTTTTAGTAGTAAGTAACCTAGATACCCAGTTCTCGATAGAACAAGCCTAAAGGAAGCTTCGATGTGATAATTGGGATGGATTGGTTGTCGAACAACCCAGCGGAGATTGTCATCCGCACCCCGACGACGAACGGAGAAATGATTGTGATTCATGGAGCAGGATACGCCCCTACGGATTATCAGGCAAAGTAGACACAAAAATATTCGCACAAAGGATGTGTTGCATTCTTGGCTCATGTCGTGGAAAAAGAAGCCGAAGAACCAAAACCCGAAGATATCCCTGTGATTGGAGAATACCCCGAAGTCTTCCTCGAAGACTTGCCGGAATCGTCTCCTCAACGATTAGTCGAATCCCGCGTCAATTTAATTCCAGGCACTGCACCCGTAGTCAATGCATCGTAGCGACTTACATTTTCGGAGATGCAAGGATTGACAAAGAAGTTTTAGCAATGGATAGAGAAGGAAGATAACAGACCAAAATTCCCTTTTGGGGTAACCCCATTACTACTCGTCAAAAAGAAGGATGATGATTTTCAAATAAACATCACCTACCGGGAGCTGAACAAGCTGACGATCAAGAATAAATACCCTCTGCCAAGAATTGATGATCTGTTTGATCAACTGCAAGGTTCAAGCTTTTACTCAAAGATCGACTTGCGATCTGGATACCATCAGTTAAGGATACAAGAGGAGAGTATCCCAAAGACAGCTTTCAGAACTCGTTATGGGCACTACGAGTTTCTGGTTGTGCCGTTTGGGTTGACAAACGCACCTGCAGTATTCATGGATTTGACGAATCGAGTTTGTAAGCCGTACTTGGATAAGTTCGTGATTGTATTCATCGATGATATTTTGATTTATTCAGAGACGAAGGCTGAGCACGAGCAGCATTTAAGAGCCATTCTGGAGCTGCTAAAGAAGGAACAGTTGTATGCCAAGTTCTCTAAGCACGAGCTTTGGCTACGGGAAATGCAATTCCTTGGGCACGTGGTAAATGGAGATGGAATCCGCGTGGAACCAACCAAGATCGAGGCGATCAAGGATTGGGAAACGCCAAAGACACCGACCGAGATTCGGCAATTCTTGGGTTTGGCTGGCTATTACCGAAGATTCATTGAGGATTTTTCAAAGATCGCTCAACCATTGACGCTCCTCCCGCAGAAGGACAAGAAGTTTGATTGGGGAAATCAAACAGGAAGGAGCATCCCAGATATTGAAAGGATAAGCTCTGCAATGCGTCAAACTTAGCACTACCGGAGAGTACAGATGATTTCGTGGTATACTGTGACGCTTCGCGTCAAGGATTGGGCTGTATGTTGATGCAACGCCAAAAGGTTACTGCCTACGCATCACGCCAATTGAAAGTACACGAAGAGAACTATACCACACATGATTTGGTGCTAGGCGCAGTGATATTTGCACTGAAGATCTAGAGACACTACCTTTATGGTACGAAGTGTACAATCTTCACAGATCATAAGAGCCTGCAGCATATATTCAACCAGAAGGAGTTGAATATGAGGCAAAGACGATGCGTTGAGTTGTTGAAAGACTACGACTGCGAGAAAAAGCATCATCCAGGGAAGGCGAATGTGGTCCCCGATGCCCTAAGTCGAAAAGAGAGGATCAAGCCCATAAGGGTTAGGGCTTTGGAGATGGTTATACGAACCGATTTTCCTCTGCACATTCGTGCCGCGCAGAAAGAAGCTCTCAAGGAAAGAAACCTTGAAGAAGAGTATCTCCGTGGGATGGAGAAGTTATTGGTACCAAACAAGAAAGGAACGTTGTGTTTTGAGAAAAGGATTTGGGTTCCTTTGTTTGGAGGTTTAAGGAAGGTTATTTTCGATGAAGCTCACAAGTCGCGGTACTCTATCCACCCTGGAGCGGATAAGATGTACCAAGATCTTAAAGATTATTATTGGTGGCC
Organism: Helianthus annuus; assembly: GCF_002127325.2. NCBI lineage: Eukaryota > Viridiplantae > Streptophyta > Magnoliopsida > Asterales > Asteraceae > Helianthus > Helianthus annuus. The sequence continues at coordinate 89,825,133 of NC_035447.2, forward strand.
TAGGATGAAAGGTGATGTTGCTGTTTATGTGAGCAAGTGTTTAACATGCGCCAAGGTTAAGGCGGAATACCAGAAGCCTTCAGGACTTCTGCAACAGCCAGAGCTTCCCCAAGTGGAAGTGGGAACAAATCTCCATGGATTTTGTTACGAAGTTGCCAAGAACGCCAAGAGGCCATGACACTATCTGGGTGGTAGTGGACCGATTAACGAAGTCAGCACACTACTTCCCTATCCGAGAAAAGGATAATACAAGAAATTGGCTGAAATTTACATGAGAGAGATTGTTACACGCCATGGAGTACCTCTCTCGATTATCTCCGATAGAGATGGGAGATTCGTATCAAGGATATGGCAATCCTTCCAAGAAGCCTTTGGCTCGAAGTTGAATATGAGCACCGCGTTTCACCCGCAGACCGACGGTCAGAGCGAGCGGATGATTCAGACGTTGGAGGACATGCTGAGAGCACGTGTTATGGATTTAGGCGGTAGTTGGGATAAGCATTTGCCTCTGGTTGAGTTTTCATACAACAACAGCTACCACACCAGTATTGGTGCCGTGCCATTCAAAGCTTTAAATGGGCGCAAATGCAGATCACCGCTCCATTGGTCTGACGCCGGTGATAGACAGTTGGTTGGTCCTGATGTAGTCCCGAAAACCACAGATAAGATTTCACAGATACGAGATCGTATCAGTGCGGCTCGTGATCGGCAGAAAGCCTACGCTGAACGAAGCAGGAAACCTCTAGAGTTTGAGGTTGGAGATATGGTTTTGTTGAAGGTATCACCCTGGAAGGGTGTGGCACGCTTTGGGAAGCGTGGAAAGTTGAATCCGAGGTATATTGGACCGTTCAAGATCTTGGAAAGAATTGGGTTAGTAGCATACAAGTTGGACCTACCTGCTGAACTCCATTTAGTTCACGATACATTCCATGTATCCAATCTGAAGAGGAGTCCAACTCAAGTTACCGTTGCCATTCCCACCGAAGAAATTCATGTTGACGACACGCTCCATTTCGTTGAAGAACCTGTTGAGGTCACGGATTGGAAAGTTAACAAGACCCGCCGGAGCAGTATCAAGCTCGTCAAAGTTCGTTGGAATGCTAGACATGGTCCTGAATTCACCTGGGAGCGTGAGGACCGAATGAAAGAGAAATACCCCCACCTATTTCCTGAGAACCCTGCTTCTACAAGCAGAACTTAAAATTTCGGGACGAAATTCTTCTAACGGGGGGAGAATGTGACAACCCTCAATAAACCAGGTATCCGTACGATTTAATTAATAATTAATTGCTGCTTAATTACTGTGCTTAACTGAAATTGCTGACAAACTGCTACTTGATTTCTAGTACTTGTATATTCCTGCATCATACTTTGATTTCCGTCACTACATTATTTACAAGTTGAACCTTAGTGACAAACATGATGCACTAAAGCACAGTAGCATTAGAACGGATAACCTATTGAACATGCTGATAAAGCCAGCATCAGGCAGACACTGCCTCTAAGGGCCTGTATGAGCCAGAAATATTTTACTACACCCATAGTGAGTGTAGGGATACAAGGGTTGTAGAACTGCGTCTCTAGGAATAAGATATAATGACTGGATGTGCCAAAAACGTACTCTAAGCACGAAACACAGCACTTTTATTAACATACTAGCTTCTGGCTAACTAATAAAGTGCCAAAACATGAGGAAAATATTCCTGACACTTTGTAGAATAAGTTGTGTCACTAAAAATATTATTAACGACGCTTAAAAGCTTACTTAAGCTCTTTAACAGATTTCTATCCAAACAAACAACCGGACTATACCTGGAACATAAAAATATTGACAATAATATTATTGGTCTTTTTCTGAGCCAGTTAGGGTCTCTGAATACCCTAACACCCGCATTATAACACATCACACCACTAACCGAGTTAACCCCTAAACCTAACTTGGTTTAACTAAACTAAACTCTAACTATATACTTAAGATTGAACCAAGACCCCCCCCCCCTCATGTAATCGGCCAAACTAGGGGGAACACAAGGGTACAAAAGTTTGATTATTTTATTTTTGTTGCCTAATATCAAGGGGACATGTAATCCATTGGTCGATGAACTTGAATTTTGTCTATAAAACCTAGCTTAAACACAAGAGATCCACACTTCACATTTCACCAAAACTCTCTCTCCCTTGCCCTCTCTAGCTCACGGCCGAACACCCCTCTTGCCATCCATCCAATTTTCGACCTCCACTCTCCACATTCCAAGCAGATACAAGTCTTTCGGGTCACGCATTAGGAGTCTTGGAGCAAACGGAAGTGGAAGGACCTCGTTATCTTGCTTTTATCCACCACATTTTCGCATAGATTCTTCCCTAGCCCCGAGCTAGAGGTATAACACTTAAAACTCATACTCGGATCATTCTAAAGTGGTTAATAAGATGTGTAACGGTTAAAACTCGGAAACTTGCATTTTGAATCTTTAAAGTCTACTAAAACATGAATATTGTTGGATAAAAGCTTAATACTTGTGTAAAAGTTGTAGTATTTGAAAGTGGTGATTATTTAGGCCCGATCTACGTAGTGGTAGCTCGGATCATCGTTTAACCCGACTTTGTTAAGATCATAGATCTTGACATAAGCTTGTTTCTATCGGTACAAGGGTTAAAAGGTGAAACTCTACCACACGAGAAACATGAACTTGTGTAAAAGTATTTTCACTTGTAAAATAGTGTTTAAAACTAGCGGATCTACGTATCTGCAAGTGGTATTTTCAAAGGACCAAGTGTGATTTTTACAAATCACAAGCGTATAAACACTTGTGAAATGAAAGATCCGACAAAATAATAATTTTGCAAAAGATGTCGGGAAGTTGTAAAAATAGATTTATTCTAAAAACGAGGTTTTTACGATAATAAGTTATTTACACATAGATCCACAAACTATAACGGGATCTACACTATAGTTTTCGGAAAAACTACAAGTTCATGTGATTATGCGATTTACATACTTGTCGACTAGTTTGATGTGTCGGAAATTGATTGGTTGATTTAAAGAAGTGTTGGAATGATTTTGTAAAATAAAATGATACGCTTGAAAGCGTGGCCACCTCCAGTTACAGGGGAAACTCTGGCGAAATTTTTCTAAAATTATAACACTTAGAATTATTTACAAGTGTTAGAATTATTTTTGATATGTTTTCAAAATATATTTCGCCACGACTTTATTTACAAATGTTCGGAGGTGGGATTTTCACAAAACTAAACGCGATAAATATATATTTGGTAAATATATTTTCACAACACTGTTTATGATTATTTTGTGAAAAATACACAAATATTATTTTTAGAGTAAAAATAATATTTACAAACGTTGACGAATCCAAAATAATACGAACGCTTCCACGATAAACATATAAGTTACAACGGTAATTATTATTACCACTCGAACGATAAAAACGTAACTTACGCATTATGCGGAAATAATTACGAACACGTATTCTATCAACGTATTATTTTTGGGAGTGTTATGTGAAGTGAAAATATAATATTTTTGAGAAAAATACTTATATTTTGGAATTGGAAATGAATATATTAAGTGAGACTTAATGGTGTAATTCGAACGCACATGTATTAAATCCCCCATCCTTGGGAAGGAGATTAACCACCAAGTATACACGAGAAGTAAACACGAAATAGTTGTCTAACTAATTCCCAAAAACTTAAACTATAAAGCTAAGGCACGGCCGTCCGTCTAATAGAATTAGCACATGTAGGTCGTTGCACAACTGCCCGATTTGGAGTACTTGGTAGAGACGCACCGACTGTGAGTTCATGTCCCCCTTTTCTCTTAACTGTTTTCAGTTTTCTAAACTGCGGGGGTGAAATACATGTTACTATGATTACGAATATTTCTTACATGGTATGGTCAGCTAAGGAAGGAACTGTTAGGTTATGTGATTTGGGTAGGTGAAACCTTAAGAAGATTAGTCCTCGTAGTACGATCGAGGGATACAAGTGATAGGCCTATTTGAGCATAACAAACACCACCCATGCGCCCGCAGGTTGGACCATGTGGTGACCTTGTCGTAACACCACCCATGCGCCCGCAGGTTGGACCATGTGGTGACCTTGTCTTAACACCACCCATGCGCCCGCAGGTTGGACCATGTGGTGACCTTGTCTTAACACCACCCATGCGCCCGCAGGTTGGACCATGTGGTGACCTTGTCCTATCCCCTCCCATGCGCCCGCAGGTTGGACCATGTGGTTACACATTAACTGATATGATTCCTTATTTGCTTTCATACCAGAGTTTACAAAATATTCACACTTACAATGATTATAAAGGTTTATTCGCGCGCACATACTAAACACATGAACTCGCTCAACGTTATTGTTGATTTTTCAACTTACATGTATTTCAGGGAATTAAAGGATCTGGCACGGTATGGCACGTTTTTCCGCTGCACTAGTTTCCGAGGTCATCCGGGGTTTAGGGAATGTGACTCTTTCCTGGACAAGTCACAGTCCTTAAACTGTGTTTATGTTTTGTTTATTGGTTGAACAAGATTATGGTTGTTAGGGTGTATTCCCGTTAAAACAATGGTAATGTATTTGGTTTTCAAAACTTAATGGATGATCTTGCATGTTTTTAATTCATATAGCTTTGTTATGATTAAGCTATGGTATTAAGAAGTCACACCAAGTTAACCACGCTTCCGCAAAGCCAGGGTGTGACAAACTCCACCCCGGCCTCTACCGCTGACACGGTTATCCCCGGAGGGACTTCAAAAATGGCGCGCTGAAGGTTTGTGTTTTCATTGTCCGGAACGTTACTTTCCGGGCCACAAATGCAATCCTCCACAGTTTCTAATCATTCTGGACAATGAGGAACACCCCGACCACACCACAACTGACCAAATAGATCAACTTGTATCGGAACAATCGCCGGAGTTGTTGACCTTGTCTACGGCAACATATTTCAGGTTGCATTCACCAAAAACACTTCGTGTTACGGGGCGAATTAATGGCCATAATGTGAATGTCTTGGTGGACTCGGGAAGCACACAAAACATATTGCACCCACGTCTTGCTGCCCTTCCACAGTTAACTACCACGGAAGTCCTACCCTTCTCCGTCATGGTGGGTAATGGTGAACACCTTCATTGCAAAGGATACATTCCAAACGTGTTGTTAACACTAAACAAGTAGGTATTCCAAGTTCCACTTTATGTTCTTCCGATTGAAGGTGTCGACGTTGTTTTGGGTATGGAATGGCTCGGCTCTTTAAGACCCGTTACTGCTGATTTTTCGATCCCCACCATCACCTTTTTAAAAGATGATCACCAATTTATTCTCACAGGAGAATCCCTAAACACCATAGTTTCACCTAGTTCACTAAATACCTTACTGAAACATGCATCCATAGCTTCCATGCACACTTTGGTATTCCACCATCAACCTACGGCTCCACCTACACCACCCCCACTTTATCATCCCAACCCAACCATTCATTCCCTCCTCCATTGCAATCCTGTTCCACACACCCCACGACCTTCCACCACAACACAAACACGATCACTATATTCCTACCCTACCCGACGCCAAACCCGTCAATGTGAAACCATACCGATATCCTCATTACCAAAAGCAAGTTATGACCAACTTAATCAAAGAAATGTTACGTGATGGCATTATCCAACCGATTCATAGCCTGTACTCTTCGTCGGTTCTCTTGGTTCAAAAAAAGGATGGTTCGTGGCGCTTTTGTGTCGACTATAGAGCCTTGAATGCAATCACCATCCGTGATCGCTTTCCTATCCCCACAGTCGGCGAGCTGCTAGATGAACTCCACGGTGCAACGGTTTTCTCTAAAATTGATTTACGCGCCGGTTACCATCAGATTCGAGTGGCTTCATGCGACATTGGAAAAACGGCATTTCATACCATTGACGACCATTACGAGTTTTTAGTGATGCCATTTGGCCTTACAAATGCTCAGTCAACTTTTCAATCCGCTATGAATGATCTTTTTTGTCCCGTGTTACGACAGTTCGTCTTGGTCTTTTTCGATGATATTCTCATATACTGCACTTCTATGGATGCACATTATGACCATCTCACGTTTGTTATGGAAACACTTATAGCTAACCACTTTCATGTAAAAGAATCGAAGTGTATTTTTGGAGCTAAGGTGCTACCTTTTTGGGTCATTTGATATCAGCTAATGGCGAGCAAGCCGATCCTGAAAAGTTGGAGGCCATTCAATCGTGGCCCAATCCCAATTCTATGACCACCTTCGGGCCTTTTTAGGTCTCACGGGTTATTATAGAAGGTTTGTTCGCGATTATGCACGTATTGCTGCTCCGTTAACCAATATTCTCAAAATGCCAAAATTTACATGGTCTACTCAAGCAGAAGCGTCCATGCAAGCTCTTAAAACATGCCATGATGAACCTTATTACTCTAGCCATGCCAAACTTTTCACAATCTTTTGACATCACCACTGATGCTTCCGGGTCCGCCATTGGCGCGGTTTTAGCTCAAAATGATCGGCCAATTGCATTCTTTAGCAAGAAACTATGCTCTAGAATGCAAAACCAATCGACATATACACGGGAACTCTATGCAATAACCGAGGCTGTCAAGAAATGGCGACAATATCTGTTAGGGCGTAAATTTCGAATATTCACCGATCATCACAGCTTGAGACATCTACTCACTCAAACAATCCAAACCCCAGAACAACAAAAGTGGATCTCGAAGCTAATGGGCTATGAGTTTGAAATAAATTTGAAACCGGGAAAGGACAACCGAGTCACTGACGCTTTAAGCAGAATTGAGCAGCCAGTTTTATTCGCTTTATCGACTCCAACTGCAACTTGGTTGAACACGATTCGTCGTTATTATGTTGAACATGAAGATGGAAAAAGGCTGCTACAAACGATTAAAAATGATCCTTCGTCTTTTCCCCATCATTCAATCAGAGATGGTTTGGTTCTTTTACATGGTAAACTTTACATTCCCAAACTAGCCGAATTGCGTACCCTTTTATTACAAGAATTTCATGCATCAACTTTGGGGGGGTCATTCGGGTATTGGCGCAACCGCTCGTCGTTTATCTCAAATATTTTCTTGGTCTCACTTAAAAAAAGATGTCGCTACTTTTATTAAGAGTTACGCAGTGTGCCAAACTACCAAACCGCAAAACCACAAACCATATGGTCTATTGCAACCCCTACCCGTTCCCTCCAATACTTGGGAAGACATAACCATGGATTTCATCACCCAATTACCTCCATGCCAAGGAAAGTCGGCTATTTGGGTTATTGTAGACCGCCTGAGCAAAGCCGCGCACTTTATCGCCCTTTCACCAACTTACACAGCCTCAACCTTGGCCATAATTTTTCTTAGGGAATTCTACAAACTCCACGGCCTTCCAAAATCCATTGTTTCTGACCGCGACCCATTGTTCCTCAGTCGCTTCTGGAAACAACTATTCCAGCAGCAACTCGGCACCAAACTTCATCATTCCAGTGCCTATCACCCGCAAAGTGACGGCCAGTAGGAAGTCGTAAACCGCTGCCTTTAAGCTTATTTGCGAGCCTTTGTTCACAACGAACAAAAAAATGGCACCAATATCTTTACCTTGCAGAATTCTGGTACAATACATCTCACCATTCATCGATTAACATGACTCCGTATCGAGCGATATTCGGGCGAGAAGCGACATCCATTCATGATAACAACCTACAGAATACCTCTACAGCCTCCATTGAGGCGTCATTGGAAGCCCATCAAAGGCTGATGGTTCTCTTAAAGCAAGCACTAGAACAATCGAGAGCCGACATGGTCAAGCAAGCAAATCGCCACCGACTACCAAAGGAATTCCAAGTTAATGATTTTGTTTATCTCAAGTTGCAAAAGTATAGGCAAGCCTCAGTGGATAATCGAAACAATCATAAACTCTCAAAAAAATATTTTGGGCCGTATCGCATCATCGAACGCATCGGTTCAGTTGCCTATAAATTGAAACTTCCGTCGACGGCCAAAATACACCCGGTTTTCCACGTGTCGCTATTGAAACCGAGTGTGCAATCTCATTCCTCCACAGATTTTCCAGGTGATTTGGCACAAATAGGAGAAACGGACCCGTATACGCCAGAAGAACTTCTTAACACCAGGGTGAATGAACAGGGCCTAGTTCAAGTTCTTGTTAAATGGGTTGGAAAAGATCTATCTGAGGCGACATGGGAAGATGAGGATGCATTTTTCCTTCAATACCCAGCTTTTCAACACCACCTCAAGGACGAGGTGAATTTTCAGGGGACGGCTACTGATATGATGCAACCGAGCCGAACTGCACCAGACCTGGTAACACAACAGGCCCAAGCTGCAGCTGACCCAGTAGCTAAAGGCCGGCCCAGCAGGAATGTAGTCAAGCCCAATCGTTACAGGGTCTGAGGATTAGAGAGCAAGTCAACAACCATCATCCCACTATTTTTGCATTCACGTTTTAATTGTTTTGCTTAATTGTTTGCATCCATGATTTCCATTATCATCTTTCACCAGTAGGTAGTTACATGCACGTTTCTCTTTCACGTTCTTTTAATTCATGTATTTAGTTTTCAATTGAGTAATGAAAAATCAGTAGAAAATTGTCCCACGTTATTGTCTCTTTGATTACTTTCTTCTTGGAGTTTAACCCACTTACGGGTCACATTAGTCAACATGAAGAAACTATACAGAATTTAGAAAACTATAGAAAATCAAGAATCCTAATGTATTAACACCCCATGACAAACCAAAATTTATTAGTGTTTATACGATAAATTACAAAGAACAAATCTTGGCAAGAACTCTGACAAACCAGGTGTGCTAGGGACACAAAAGATTTAACTTCAAAGTTGTAATTTGTATCAGAAGTTGGACCATACAATAAGACAACCTGCTATGGCGCGCCAACAAGGGGCCTCGGAAATCCTACTGTTATTTATGGAAGCAAAATCAGGTCATTTAAAAACGATATATGAACCACAATGATAATTTACAGCAATGCATTGTATGCTCATTACATTAAATGACTAAGTTTAGAAATTTGTTAAGCACAATGATAATTTATGTCAAGTTTAGTAATACAAGTGAATTGCAAAGTTGATCTAATAGTTCAACAAGTTTTCAACAAACAAAATATATTAGAGTGACTTGCATAGATAACCTTGTTTTTAACTAAATTTGAAAAGGTCAATTAACTAATTAACTGTTGCTATAAACAAACTGATATTTCAAATATATACAAAAATATTGATACGTGGTCGAAAGCCGGTGTACGTTTCTGTCTAAGTTCATGTTTTTACTTAACTTTTCATCTCGAATAGCCTACTTGTAAAAGGATTTGTGTTTTGCAGGTCTTGTGAAGTTTAAGGAGCTAATTGGGAGCTAAACGGACTACCGGGATGAAAAACGAGCCACCGGGATGCGGAACGGGTCAACCGGCAAGTCAAGACGAGAAAAAACAGAAAAGTAAGGTTTTAGGGGCCGTCGCCGACGACCAGAGGGTCCGTCGCCGACGACGTTTGCAATTATCCCTCGCCTAAATCAACCGTAGACAGCGAAGTAGGCCGTCGGCAACAAGTGAAAAACTACACACCGTCGCCGACGGTGGTTAGGTCCGTCGGCGACGGTCCTTAGATATTGCTGCGCGGCTGTTGCGTGAATTGGGTCAAACAAACGAATGAAAAAAGGTGGTTGGTCATCAATTCGGGGGTTACACTTGTTTTTGAAGTTTGAATGATATCTTGGAGCCCTGCTGGATCAATTTTTCAGCTACTATTCCACCAACCATCCTTCCAACAACCCGAATCAAGAATAATTCATCATCACCTTTCTTGATTCAAAACCCTAGTTCCACCAATTCACCAATCCGTCAATCCAATCATCCATTTACCATCATCACTCATCCAAAACCCTAACCTTCATCCATCCATCCATCCTCAAGCTTCACGATGTTCCAAATCAAGTTTTCAATATCCGGTGATCAAGTCTCTTCGATCATGCTTGGCTAATTCCTTGGAGGTTTCACCCCGGTGTAGGTTTTTGTAAGTCTAGGGTTTAACATTGTTCTTGGATTGATTTTGTGACAAGTTGCTTTTTGATTTGAAACTTATGACAATTGTCTTGCATTTGTATTGAATTCATAAACTGTCGAGTGAAGATTAAATTTGACTTTATGAAATGTTTATGTGCAATTATGCCTTGTCTAGGTTAGAGTTTACATGTTCTTGGTAACGAAGTGCATTGTGGTCCGTTGTTTATAATGTTGATAGCTCTTGGCACCTAAGCCGTGTAACACTAAATTCGTTAGTCGTTTTTGCAATTGAATCAATCCTAAAACGTGTAGAAATCCTAGGAATGCAACTATCAAACCGGGTGTGAACCTTGTTTTCTCCATCTTGTCTAAATCTTTATTTACATTTTGCACTTGTTAATCTATTTAATCATTTTAGTAATTCTACTTCACATCTTCCAATTAAACAAAAATACAAAAATATAACATAGCAATCTTCATAATTGTGACAACATTATAGTTCAATCAAATCCGTACACAAACCACATACTCTTCGTGGTTCGACCCCTCACTACCACTAGCTATTTGTTAAGGGTAATTAGGGTATATAAATATTATCTTTGACCGGAGCGCGACACTCCGATCAAATTTTGGCGCCGTTGCCGGGGAGTGCGTGCGCTTTGTGTTTGGATATTGTTTGAATTCGTGTGATTAACTGTTTAAGTTGCATAAACTCTTTTCTTGTACTTTGTCTTTTTCCTTGTTACGCGGGGTGTGTTACTTGTGCAGGTTACAGGTAGTGCATGCATACGCGGAACTCCGGGAGGACTTCACCTTTAGTCTACGATCCGGAAATCGAAAGGGTAGCAAGAAGGAATTTAGCAAGCCGATTGGAAGCAACGCTTGTTTCTAATCAAACCACCACAACACCACCGCTCACACCAACCATTGAAACCGATTCGATGGCGAACCACAACTCCAATCAAAACGTCAACTCAAACCAAAACCAAAACCTCAATCCAAATAAATTCCAATCTCGAGGAAACTTTCATCCCGCCCAAAATGTTCAACCTATACCTCAAGAGCAACCGGGTGGTAACGTCAACGCTAGACCACCCACACCACCTTTCAGAAACCAAAATCCCAATAACACCCAACGAACACCCCAACAGCACACCCTTCATCGACAAGCTTCTTTACCCATCAACCTTGATGATCGGAATGTCAACTCCGATCGTAGAGGTAATCGTGATCGCGGCAATCCCGCGGATGAAGACCCATTTTTCAATATCGACGACTTGAGGATTGCAATCCCCGATGATGAACCTTACAGTGTTCCCGGTTATCAATCACCGGAACATGTAAGCATTCATACAGAAAAATCGGATGATGGGGGTTATTATGATGATCGAGTGGACGATGATGAAGATTGGGGATACATCAATCGGGGTACTGGTTACCATGCAAGAGGGTACGGAGATGAAGAGTTTGGCTATCAAAATGCCAACTACGTTGGGGATGACGATTAAGGTTTTGGGAACGAAAGGATTGAGGGTTATAACAACAACCGTCAACCACGGAACGATTATCAACAGAACCGGAATGGTGGAGGTCGTAACAATAACAACAATGCTCACCATAACCGAATTCCTCGTTTTGTGGGGGTGGCAATCAAAGAGGTAACCAAGTTAGGAATGAGAGAAGGAATGAACGAAGGGATGAACGGAGAGATGATAGAAGGGATAACCGAAGAATGGGTGATCAAGAGGTTAATGGTCCTTATCGTCATCAACAACCTCCACGGGGAGTGAATGACCGTTTCAGGCCGATTGTTACTGAAAACGATTCACCAATCGTTTGTGAGTGAAGGATGTTTGATTGTAAACCACATTACATCAACATACTTCCTCATTTCAATGGAAGGTCCAACGATGAGCCATATACGCATTTGGCGGAATTTTCTTCGGTTTGCAACACTATCGGGGGGCACAACTTTGCATTAGAGGAAGTTAAACTTCGCTTGTTCCAATTCTCATTGAAAGACAAAGCGAAGCAATGGTTCCTTACACTCCCGGCCAATAGCATTCGCACATGGGGAGAAATGCAACAAGCTTTTCTGGATGAATACTATTCTACGGCAAAGACCGATGATGCTCGTGATGAAATTCGGTCTTTTCGCCAATTATCGGGCGAGCCGTTGCATGAAGCCTTTACGAGATTTAGGGAGTTGATGCGAAAGTGCCCACATCATCAAATAGAGAAGTGGGAGTTGGTCAAATGTTTTGTACGGGGCCTAGATGACAACACATGGAACCGACTTGAATCAACAAGCAATGGGACCCTTCTAAGCAACCATGAAGATGATGATTGGGAGTTCTTGGAACGGATGAGTAAGCGTTCGAAAGAGAAAGAATCGGCCGATCGAGCCAAGAAGCATCCCATTTCCCGGTCACTTCCCGATCTTAACTCTAAAGATCGGATTTCCACCCTAGAACGGGAAATGGCTCGAATGAAGAAAAAGGAAGTAAATGCGGTTCAATTCGAGGTATGTGAAGATTGTGGTGATATTGGACATAGAGCGGAACAATGTCCAACGGGGCCGAGTGACTACACGGAGGAAGTCAACCAAGTGTATGGAGATAGGAAGCAATATGACATGAACTCCAACACTTACCATCCGGGTTTGAGAAATCACCCTAACTTCCGATATGGTAATGCTTCAAATCAAATGAACCCGAATTTCCAATCGGGTAATCAAGGAGGTCAAAGCGGGTCATCATATCAAAACCGCCAAGGTGGTAACCAAGGAGGTTATCAACGAAATTACAACCAAGGGTACCAAGGTAGGGACAACAATTACCAAGGTGGGTACCAAAGAAATTACAACAATCAAGGCGGTAATGGAAGCGGGTCGAATAATCAAACCGGTGGCGATGACTTGAGTGCCAAAATGGATGCTTTGCTGAATATGCAAAAAGAATCTCAAAACAATATAAAAGAGTCTCACAATGATATTAAGGAGATAAAAAAGACAAACGAGATTCGGGATAAAGCAAATGAGGCATTGGAAAAGCAAGTGGGCCAACTCGCGGAGGAAATGGCTCGGATAAGGGGAAGCATGGGGAAGCTTCCAAGTGACACCACGGTAAACCCTAAGCATCAAGGGTCAAGTTCAAGGAAGACACGTGAGGTACATTTAAATGAAATTTCTTTACGTAGTGGTCGAGTCATAGATAATGGTGTCAAACCACCATCACCCCAGTTTGTTGAAGGGGTGGTGGAAGATGCTAGTGAGGATGAGCATGAGAATGGTCAAACGGGTCAAAATAAAAATGATTCGAAAAAGAAGAATAACCCTCCCGTTGTGACCATCCCCGTCCCCAAGGCTAAGGAAAAGGGTGTGGAGGCTAATACCGCCCCTTATCCCGAAGCATTGAAGGGACCCATAAAGAAGGTTGTAACCAAAAGAGGTCCACAACAAGAAGAGTTGTTGGAAATTTTCAAACAAGTCAAAATCAACTTACCTCTTTTGGATGCAATCAAACAAGTACCGTCTTATGCTAAGTACTTGAAAGATTTGTGTACCCAAAAACGCACTCACAAATTTCCAAAGAAATTAGATTTAGCCGAAACGTGAGTTCAATTCTTTCGGGTGCACTTCCACCTAAGCTCCAAGATCCGGGTGCGCCTATCATTTCAATTCAAGTAGGCGATTTTAAAATCAACCGGGCACTTCTAGATCTTGGTGCTAGCGTGAGCATTCTACCGGGTAGCTTGTACGACCAATACGAGTTTGGTCCACTTCAATCGTCAAACACCACCGTGGTGTTAGCCGATTTGACACCCAAACTACCCCATGGAGTTGTTTCGGATGTGATAGTGAAAATCGAGGATTTTTACTATCCGGTGGACTTTCTAGTACTTGATTACGTGGCCAAGGACCCAACCAAACAACCTACGGTGATTTTGGTCGACCGTTCTTAGCAACTGCAAATGCTCAAATTGATTGCAGAACAGGAACGGTTGACATGACATTTGGAAACCAAAGGTTGAGGTTGCATGTTTTTTCCGGACTTATGAACCCTCCAGTTGACGATGAATGCTATATGGCGGACATTGTTAACACGTGTATACCTCTTTTCCGACACAGTCGTGTATGAGGAAAACACAATGGAGGATTGTTATATGTTTGACAGGTCACAGGTGGAGGTGGAAAGAAGCATAGATGAGGAAGTGAAGAGTTTAGAGGTGCTTGCGGTTCGAGAAGGAAAACCGACATGGACGCACCAAGTTGAAAGTTTACCGGAGAGTAGTGACACTAAATTGAAGTCGTCATTGGAAGAACCTCCGGTACTAGAGTTGAAGGTGCTACCCAAGCATCTTAAATATGCTTATGTGGGTGAAGGTAGCACGCTCCCGGTAATTATTGCATCTAATTTGACCGGGGAGCAAGAAGAGAAGTTGATGAAGGTATTGGTCACCCATAGAGCCGCTATCGGGTGGACCATTGCCGATTTGAAGGGAATTAGTCCCTCAGTGGTGATGCACAAGATCATCACGGAAGATGGTATGAGTCCTTCTCGTGACACCCAAAGAAGACTAAATCCAAATATGCGAGAAGTGGTCAAGAAGGAGGTATTGAAGTGGCTAGACGAGGGTATTATATACCCTATCTCGGATAGCCAATGGGTGAGCCCAACACAGACAGTTCTGAAAAAGGAGAGTATTCAAGTCGTCACAAATGACGCAGGTGAAGAGGTCGCCACACGGCCAGTAACCGGGTGGCGTATTTGTATTGATTATTGATGTGCGTGAAGTGTGTTATATTTTTATGTATATTTTAAGCCTTTTTACACTTTTAGCCAAGTTTTAAATTTATAAAACACGATATTTACTAACACTAAACACACATATGGGCAACTGCACCCATCGTGGACGTAGTATAGTGTTGGTAAGATACCGAGGTCGTCCAAGGACACAAGAGCTTTTAGTACCGGTTTATCCTCAACGTCTAATCAAATCAAAAAGTTAGAAAAAGGTTTTTAAACAAGAAAAATAAAAACTAACTAAATGCTGAAAATTAAAAATAAAATAAAAACAGATAGACAAGATGAATCACTTGGATCCGACTCGTGTATTAGTATAACCTTTGATTATTTTCGCACTTTTGCACTTGTTTAAGAGATTATCTTAGTTATTGTAGTAGGCCCCTCTTTTGAAGGCGACGTTACCCCCAACCCAGTAGTTTGAGTCAGCAAGGATACAATCCTAAAGGGTTGGATTATTGGAAGATAATGAATTAAGTTATTAATGCAAATTGTGGTAGGCCCCGCTTTTGGCGGTGACGTTACCCTCGGCTAAGTAGTCTGAGTCAGCAGGGATACAGTCCTAAATAGCCGGGTTATAGTATTAATAGTAGTTAACTTATGAGGGGGTCAAAGAGTTTGGATCCCCGCCATCCAATACCTATGGGCATTGAAGGAGATCCTACTAAATTTGACCCAGGTCCCTTGCAGGACCTCTAAACGCTGAACAAGGGCAAGACCCTTACCAAACCGTTCCCTTAACCCCCGACCAGGTAGCCAACATACCTCCATATAGACCGTGGAGATATGAATGGTGAAAATCTTTTATTTTATATAGACAGTAAAATAATGCCAAGACACCACGGACAAACGATAAGGAAAGATCACATTCAACATAAGTAACTAGTTATTAAAGTCATTAATACAAAACCAAATAAAAAGTGCAAAAGATTAAAAATAAAAAGTATTATACTAAACACTTGTCTTCACCAAGTGATGTAAGAGACTTAGGCAAACATGGCCTTGATTGTCAAGAACTCTTAATATCAATCTTGGATCCCGAGACGACTCACACACTCTACGATGGACAATGGATGATGGTGGTGGATGATGGTGTTATGGTGGTGGTGGGTGGTGGATGAAGTGTGAGAGAGGTGGTGTGCCAAGGGATGAGTTGGAATGAAACCAAGCACTCCTATTTATAGGCTGGGCACGGCCCCGTGTCCGCTGGACACGCCCCCGTGCCCGTCTGACACTCTCTCTCTTCATTAATTGTAATTCGCAATTACAATTAATGCACCTACTGTACTTTCGCCACGCCCCCGTGCTCGCTGGACATGGCCCCGTGGTGGGCAATAGAAGCTTCTATAGGTTTGTCTTTTCTGCTGCTTCTTGGGCACGGCCCCGTGCTGGCTGAGCACGGGGCGTGTTCAGTTTTCTGTTTTCTCTTCTTTGCTTGGGAGGCTGCCGTTGAGGGTTCGGGCACTCTACTTTTGTTCCTTTTCTTGTATTTATGCTAGAATTAGCTGTCTTTTTGCTTCTTTTGTGTATTTGAGCTCATTTCATCCTGAAAATACAAAAGGAAGACAAAAACACTCTTTTTCCAACATTAGTACTTAAAAAGGGTTAGTTTTATGCTTAATTTGATGTAATTTATATGTTGCATTTTACACACATCAATTATAGGAAGTTAAATGCTACAACTTCCAAAGACCATTTCCCTTTGCCATTTATTGACCAAATAGTTGAGAAATTGGCCGGACAAAAATTTTATTGTTTTCTGGATGGTTATTCCGGATACAATCAAATTGCTATACATCCTGAAGACCAAGCAAAGACTATCTTTACTTGTCCATACGATACTTTCGCATTTAGGCGAATGCCGTTTGGACTTTGTAATGCCCCCGCCACCTTTCAAAGGTGTATGATGAGTATCTTTTCCGATATGGTGGGGGAGTCTTTGGAAATCTTCATGGATGATTTCTCAATATTTGGGTCATCATTTGATACATGCCTTGACCAACTCGAAAAAGTTTTGAAAAGATGTGTTGAAAAAAATCTTGTTTTGAGTTGGGAGAAGAGCCACTTTATGGTTCAAGAAGGTATTGTGTTGGGGTATGTAGTATCAAGTCCTGGGATAGAGGTCGACAGTGCAAAAGTGCAAGTTATCTCTACTTTACCTTATCCCATGAATGTTAAGGGTATTCGATCATTTTTGGGTCACGCGGGGTTTTATAGAAGATTTATAAAAGGTTTTAGTGATATAACCAAACCTCTTTGTAAATTATTGCTAAAAGATCAACCGTTTGAATTTAACCAAGAATGTCAAAATGCCTTTAATGTGTTGAAGCAAAAATTAGTTGAGGCCCCAATCTTGCAATCACCGAATTGGTCTTTACCATTCGAAATTATGTGTGATGCAAGTGATTATGCGGTGGGGGCCGTGTTGGGTCAAAGGGTAGACAAGAAACCGGTTGCTATTTACTACGCAAGTAAGACTCTTTCGGATGCCCAATTAAATTGTACAACTACCGAGAAAGAGCTACTTGCGGTGGTATATGCATTGGATAAGTTTCGTGCTTATATATGGGGTACTAAGGTCATTGTTTATTCTGACCATTCTGCAGTTAGGTATCTCATGGACAAGAAGGATGCGAAGCCGAGGCTAATCCGATGGGTTCTCTTGTTACAAGAGTTTGACTTGGAGATCCGAGACAAGAAAGGGAGTGAAAATGTGGTCGCGGACCATTTATCTCAGTTGAGTGTGGAGGATTCTTCCCGTGAAGAGATCAATGAGAATTTTCCCGATGAGCAAATTTTAAAAGTTGGAATATTACCATGGTATGCTAATATTGTCAACTATTTGGTTACAGGTGACTTGCCGGCTCATTGGGATAGAAGGAAGAGGTTGCACTTCCTATCTCAAATCAAGTACCACAAGTTGGAAGAACCGGACTTATTCAAGTTTGTCCAGATCAAGTCGTTCGAAGATGCATACCCGACGAGGAGATTCCTAGTGTCTTGATGCACTTGCATTCATTTGCTTGTGGGGGCCATTTCAGTGGTAACAAAACCGGGCACAAAGTGCTCAATAGCAGCCTTTATTGGCCGACTATTTTCAAAGATGCTTTTAATTTCGCTAAAAATTGCATAGAGTGTCAAAAAATAGGGAGTATATCGAAAAGGGATGAAATGCCCATGCAACCGATCCTTATTGTAGATATTTTTGATGTATGGGGGATCGATTTCATGGGACAATTCCCCAATTCGCATGGCAATTTATACATCTTGGTGGCGGTTGATTACGTATCCAAATGGGTCAAAGTGATTGCCACCAAGACGAATGACCATACCGTTGTTTGCAATTTTGTACAAACGAATATAATTTCTAGATTTGGGGTTCCCCAGGTGATCATTAATGATGGGGGATCTCACTTCAAGAATTTTAATTTTGGCAAACTCTTGAAACGGTATGGTGTTGACCATCGAATTGCTACTCCCTACCACCCACAAACAAGCGGTCAAGTGGAGGTTTCCAATAGGCAAATAAAAGAAATTTTGCAAAAGACCATTCGACCCGAC
This sequence comes from Helianthus annuus, assembly GCF_002127325.2. Taxonomy (NCBI): domain Eukaryota; kingdom Viridiplantae; phylum Streptophyta; class Magnoliopsida; order Asterales; family Asteraceae; genus Helianthus; species Helianthus annuus. Next base: position 89,843,574 of record NC_035447.2, read on the forward strand.
CGCAAGGATTGGTCAACGAAGTTGAATGACGCTTTATGGGCTTATAGAACGGCTCATAAAACACCTATTGGAACCACTCCTTATCGCTTAGTTTATGGGCGGAATTGTTACTTGTCGGTTGAGCTTGTACATCGTGCTTGGTGGGCTATTAAAGAGGTTAACATGAAATACGATGATGCAGGTAAAGAGCGGAAATTAAAGCTTTGCGAATTGGAGGAGCTTAGGGAAGAAGCGTATGAGTGCGCCTCGAAGTACAAGGATGATATGAAGAGGGCACACGACGCGAAGTTGAAGCCGAAGGAATTTGAAGTGGGTCAAAAGGTTTGGCTCTATAATTCCAGGATTAAATATTTCCCCGGTAAGCTCAAGAGCAAGTGGATGGGCCCGTACGTGATTACACGGGTCGGAAGGCTTGGAGATGTTACAATCAAGGACCAGAAGGATGGGTCGAAGCAAACGGTTAATGGGCATCGCCTTAAACCGTTCCTTGATGGTAATAATGAGAAGAAGGATGAGAATGTGGAGTTGGTAAACTTCGTGGTAAGTGTGCCAACTTATGAGGTTAACTGAAAGGACCGGTAATAAGTTTTGTAAAGTTATGTACATTTTATTTTATTGTTGAGTGTTTTAGTGTAATTGTTTTCGTTTCTTACTAACCTTCATGATTGTGTGAAGTTCGGATATCGCGAACGAGTCTTGAAGACAAAAGGTATGTTTTTAGACTTAATTGTGTGTATTAGGGACAATACACGACTTTTCGGGGGGTGGTAGGGCCGTTAACGGTTTTCGCGTTTCAAAATTTTAACTTATAAGAATTTACAAAAAGATTTTTAATAATTTTTAGGATTTTTGTATGTACATAGCCCCTTTATTAAAATTGCATAAAATTCTCTCTATTTTTCTTAAATAATAATAATAATAATAATAATAATAATAATAATAATAATAATAAAAATTGCATTTAGGGCAGCCGTCGCCGACGGTATGCCTATCCGTCGCCCACGATCTCTCCATTTCTCCGTAGCCACAACTTCTCCGTAGACAGCTACTTTAGCCGTCGCCAACATCTTCTATTTCAACACACCGTCGCCGACGGTGGTCAGGCCCGTCGGCGACAGTCCCCCTAAATTGCTCCGAAGCTGATCGTGGTTAAGCACTTAAAATCGGACCCAAACTCAACTTTTAGCACCCAAGCTTGACCCGAACATCATTTTAACCACACATATGACCCGGAAACCTGATCACATTCCCCAAATATCCCACAACATCATCAAATCAATAACCTACATGCTCTCTCTCTCTCTCATATCCATCTTCTTCCCCAACTTTTCTCTAAGAACCCTAAAGCTTCAATCACTCATAACTCTCTCAATCTCCAGCCAAATCACTTGATTCTTGAGTCTATCTTTAGTGATTTTCCGAGAGGAACAAAACCCCCATAACAAATTCCATCAATTCTTGCCCCTTTGCAAGATTTCCGGGCACGAAATTTTAGGGTTTTGAGGGTGTTCATCAAAGTACTTTGCTTTACACTTTTTCATAGTTCTTCTTGTTAATCTACACTAAAGGTATGAACTTTCACTTGATTTATGCGTGATTGTCATATAAATTATTGATTTCTTTCGAAATTTTAAGCCTAGTGTTTAAGAGTAGATTGTTTATCTTAATGTATGATACTTTATTATAAATGTAAGAATGTTTGCTAGATTTGGGTGGGATTTGAACATGCTTTAGTCTTGGTGATGTGATTACACTAGATTTTTGCATGATTGAACATAGTAGTGATGTTGAACATTGTTGAAACCGTAAATTTTTGAGAAATTCTATGATTAAAGCATGATAAATTGATATAGATGATAAAATGAGCGACTTTGGGAAGTTTAAAAAGGCGATTTTACATCTAAATTTTGATTGATATTCAACATTGGATACTATGTTCAAATTTTGAGATTGATTGAGTTTGGGGTATGTAATTGTTGCTTTGTTTATCCTTTGATTGTAGCCATGATTCGAGGAAGCAAGAAAGCGAAGACCTCTGGTCAAGGTTCATCTTCGGGAGCTGGTTCAGGCTCAGGAATATATCAAAGGCGTTAGGAGCAACTGAGCAACGTAGAGGAAGGCGATGGCCAACTTGAACGACAAGATTGCAATTGGGAAGAAGCAAATAATAGTAGGTCAGCTGCGGCATGGAAAGATGAGAAAACAAAAGCTCTTTCTCGGTACAAAAATAAGAAGCTAGAAGCTAAGATGTGGAAGATGAAGATGGTTACGGGTATTTCAAAACCCGTACCCGAGAGAGCGGTTTGTGAGCGTACTGTAGATATTGAGGAGTTCCGAAAGATTGGTATAGTGCAAAGGTTTGAAAAGATTGGTTGGGAGCGAGTTATTGATTGGTGCGATGACATCACCACTCGGGTATACTTGGGGGCTGTTTGTGAATGGCTATCTACTCTTTGTTTTGAACACTCTGATAGGCCGGCTCATAGATGGCAATTGATCGGTAACATTGGAAAAAATCAAATGATCATGTCCTTCGAGCATATGAATGCTATTGCGAGATTTGACTCGCTTGGGGTCGAAGCTTATGACTACTATAGGTATGATCAATTTTTGGACAACAAGAAAAACGACGTTGATCCAGTGAGGCTTTTAGAGGACACACTACCGGGTTCTGGGGTGCAAGTGATTCAAGAACCGATTTGTCTTTGATGGGAAAGGTACTTCAAGGTATCTCGTTAGAAAACATTATGGTACGGTTCGGAGACTGTGGAATAGTGAAGGCACCCGACTGTCGGGTTTTGCATGCATTGTTATATGGGACGCCTAAGCTCTCGTGGCGTCAAATTGTTATGATCAACACATGGGATACACGGGAATCGTTTAAACGAAAGATGATTCCATATGCAAGGTTGATTAGCGCCATGATTCTCCAACACAATGCATTGCCTCAAGACTCACTGTGGGTGTCTAAGCCCATTGATCAGTTCAACTTCGCCTCTATGAGGCGACATTGGAGAATAATCGTGAAAGCTTTTGGGCATTTGCACACGGTTGAAGATGAGCAAGGGGATAGTTATCGGTTCAATGACAAAGAGGGTGATGAAGAAGGTGATGAAGAAGAGGGCGATGAGGAGATGCCCGATGTTGAGGAGGAAACTGGTCCTTCCGGTCCACTGGGACCGAGGCGTAGGTACAGGAAGAAGCATAGGGAAATCTCTGCTGATGTAGCAGATTTTGTGAATCAACGGCAGATACCGTCATACCGGTTGTGGACCCGTGGGCAAAAAACGGTCTACGACAATGTGTCGGCGGGTATTGGTGAAGCAAGAGAGTACCATGCTAGTAGGAGAGAATGGGAAGAGGCGCAAGGGGCGTACTCGCAACAACAATGAGGTTTTCAAGCATCTTTCCGCGAGAGGGTGGAAAAGCAATTGGAGGAACAACAGCTGCAACATGCGTTACAACAGTCACAGATGGAACACATGATACAGTTACAAGAGGAAGAAAGGGCTCACCGACAGGCATGGGAAGAAGAGGAGGCTAGGCGCCAAACCGCACAAAGAGAGTTGGACCAACGCCGATGGGGAGCGTTGGCCTTCTCTAACCAGATGGCGATTAATAACGCCAAGGTGCTCCATGACCAAGAGCGCCATCAAAGAGATTATCAAGCTGGACTCCCATATGTTGAACACTCGGGGTGGACTGATTACCCCAACCTTCCTTATCCGCAAGGGCAGGGCCGGCTCAAGGGGGAATGAAATAAAGCAAGCGCTTTGGGCCACCACTTCCATAGGGCCTCAAATTAAAAAAAAAAAAAAAAACCATATTATATTTAGGTGATCTTAGATTTAAGATTACTAATATTGAGATTTATGATCTTTCATTCACAGAGATGATACATGAATAATAAGATCTAAAACAATTTTTTTCTTTTATTTTTTTATGTAAAGGGCCTCAATTTTTCTATCCGCTTTGGGCCTATAATATTTTGAGTCGGCTCTGCGCAAGGGCCATCCGATCCAACCCCTCATTGGCCAGAGGCAGTCGGCTCTAGTTTCATTCCGATTCCGTACCAACCGCCCCCTCAACAAGAGTCGAGCCCGATGGATAACTACAGGGATATGTTTGAGACCCTCACTGGTTATCCGTACCAGCCGAACCCGCCAGTGAACCCTAACGAGAGATACCGGCGGTAGAGGCGAGGTATGTATTTTGTTGTTGTTGTTGTATTTTATTTTTATCATTTTCGTTTTGTTATTTAAATTCCTGCCTAGTTAAATGAACGTTGTGGGTGTGTTCCCTATATAACCCTCACGAGACCTCTCGTCCTCCCAAGCTATTGGGGGGTTTAAAAGGGATTGTTGCATGAGCTAAATGCAACCGTGATTCCTACGAAAGTGAGTTAGGTTTGTTGTTGTTGTAATTTATTTTTCCACAAAAAAAAAATCAAGGTAATTTAACGCATGATTTGGTAATACTTTTATAAAAACTGTAGAACTAAACTCCTAACAAATTTCAATGGTTGTGAGAAGCATGCTTCTACACAAGGATTAGAATTTGTAGGTATATGATGTTCGAGAGACAACCGTTTTTATGAAGAGAAGAAGAAGACATGGCATCAAACGACGGAAATCAGGTGCATGCGTTTCCTTTTTACCTTGATTCTTAGTTTAGCAACAAGTGGAGTGTATTTTGTATTTTATTTCCGGGGTGAAATTTTGGGGGAATTAACCGTGTCACATCCCTTGTGCATCTAATACTCTAGTTTTCACACATTGAGGACAATATGTACTTCAAGTGTGGGGATGGGGGAGTAGTAAAAATTTTCGTTTTTGACCCATTCATTTAAACACTACACATTGAGGACAATGTTTACCTCAAGTGTGGGGATGGGGGAAAATTTCAAAAAAATTTCAAAATAACTTGTCTAAAAAGCGATCTTGAAGGCACAAGTAACTAAGTCAACGAGGGATGTCACAACTCATTTGGTCTGTTGTCATGGTCAAGTTCAAGTTAATAGCATGACGGATATTTAGCGGGTGGTTATTTGGGAGTAATCCGCTTATGGAACTAGTATTTTATGCATGTCACATACCATACCTTTTTAGATATGTGAGGTTTTGAGCCACTTATATATCATAGATTACATACCTATGTTTCTTTGTTTGAGTGGACCATTAGTCATGTATTGTAGAACTTGCAACTTTTGATACGTTTGAGACTATAGACCGAATACAAGCACGAGAATGACTAAGGCATTATGTAAACATTTTCTCTTAAAACCATTTAGCTATCCTTACCCAAATAAATCCCCTAGCTGCCCATTTTGAGCCTAAACCTTTCGTTTGACCACCCTCTAGCCCATAACCATTAAACCTTTTATTTTAAACCCATGTGATGAAAATTCGAATATAGGAATTGCATTTGTATAGTTGTTTTTAATTGTTTACATAAAAAAATCAGAAAAATGTTATGAAAAAGAGTTGAAAAGGCATTGAGAAAAACACAAAAAGATGTGTTAATAGTCGTTGAATAAAAGGCAAAAGTTGTTGCCTTATAGTGATGGTTATATTTAGTTTTGTTTAAGTTAATGGTTTGTAATAAACATCGAATTTTCATCACCTTAGCCACTTTAAAAATATCCTAATTCCTACCCTTAGCCTAGCCCCATTACAACCCTTACAAGACCTTATGACTTGTGCTTAGTGTTTGTGATCAATAGTGGAGAATGATTGAGTTGCAAGCTTATGCGGGTATATCTTCTAATCGGTTTTGAGTGAATATTCTTTGAAGTGCTAATACATTATAAATATTAGCCAATTCACAAGCCGAGTGGAGAGAACATTGTGAGGGATGTGCATGAATTGTTGGTTTCACGGGCGGGTTAGTCTTGGGTAACCATTTGTGCAAATGCATTCACATTACCGTTAAATACATTGAAAATTGTAAAGAGTTTGAACTTTAGCATGACATTGGACCTTAACCTTCGTCTCGGGAATGGGGAGTGTATTCGTTGTTCGACCCACGTGAAAGTGAAAAACAGATTTGCTTGAGGGCAAGCAAAAGACAAGTGTGGGGATGTGATACGTGGTCGAAAGCCGGTGTTCGTTTATGTCTAAGTTCATGTTTTTACTTAACTTTTCATCTCGAATAGCCTACTTGTAAAAGGATTTGTGTTTTGCAGGTCTTGTGAAGTTTAAGGAGCTAATTGGGAGCTAAACGGACTACCGGGATGAAAAACGAGCCACCGGGATGCGGAACGGGTCAACCGGCAAGTCAAGACGAGAAAAACAGAAAAGTAAGGTTTTAGGGGCCCTTGCCGAGGACCAGAGGGTCCGTCGCCGGCGACGTTTGCAATTATCCGTCGCCTAAATCAACCGTAGACAGCGAAGTAGGCCTTCGGCAACAAGTGAAAAACTACACACCGTCGCCGACGGTGGTTAGGTCCGTCGGCGACGGTCCTCAGATATTGCTGCGCGGCTGTTGCGTGAATTGGATCAAACAAACGAATGAAAAAAGGTGGTTGGTCATCAATTCTGGGGGGTTACACTTGTTTTTGAAGTTTGAATGATATCTTGGAGCCCTGCTGGATCAATTTTTCAGCTACCATTCCACCAACCATCCTTCCAACAACCCGAATCAAGAACAATTCATCATCACCTTTCTTGATTCAAAACCCTAGTTCCACCAATTCACCAATCCATCAATCCAATCATCCATTTACCATCATCACTCATCCAAAACCCTAACCTTCATCCATCCATCCATCCTCAAGCTTCACGATGTTCCAAATCAAGTTTTCAATATCCGGTGATCAAGTCTCTTCGATCATGCTTGGCTAATTCCTTGGAGGTTTCACCCCGGTGTAGGTTTTTGTAAGTCTAGGGTTTAACATTGTTCTTGGATTGATTTTGTGACAAGTTGCTTTTTGATTTGAAACTTATGACAATTGTCTTGCATTTGTATTGAATTCATAAACTGTCGAGTGAAGATTAAATTTGAATTTATGAAATGTTTATGTGCAATTATGCCTTGTCTAGGTTAGAGTTTACATGTTCTTGGTAACGAAGTGCATTGTGGTCCGTTGTTTATAATGTTGATAGCTCTTGGCACCTAAGCCGTGTAACACTAAATTCGTTAGTCGTTTTTGCAATTGAATCAATCCTAAAACGTGTAGAAATCCTAGGAATGCAACTATCGAACCGGGTGTGAACCTTGTTTTCTCCATCTTGTCTAAATCTTTATTTACATTTTGCACTTGTTAATCTATTTAATCATTTTAGTAATTCTACTTCACATCTTCCAATTAAACAAAAATACAAAAATATAACATAGCAATCTTCATAATTGTGACAACATTATAGTTCAATCAAATCCGTACACAAACCACATACTCTTCGTGGTTCGACCCCTCACTACCACTAGCTATTTGTTAAGGGTAATTAGGGTATATAAATATTATCTTTGACCGGAGCGCGACACTCCGATCAAATATGCAACAAAAAGCTTAAAATAACACACATCCAAATATCACATGTTGTCATAAATGATAATTGAAACAGATCACACCTGATCCTTAATTGCAGGAGGCTTTCTGAGGTTAGTTGCTTGTTCAAACCCATAGGCAATCTCTATCAATGTTGGCTCTGAACCTTTTAAACCTCCAAAGCAAATACCATAAGGACGCCCATTTTTATCATACCCGGCTGGCACGCTGATTCCCGGATATCCCCCAATTGCAAGAACGCTAGACCCGTTTGAATATGGCGTTACTAGCGCATCCAGTTTGTTATCATTCATCAACTTCTCAAACCCGCATTTTGATGCTTTTGCTAAATTCATTAATACTTCCTTCTCTAACTTGCCTATACCATTAGTTTTCTGAGCTGCCAAAAACACGTCTTGTGGGTAGTCATTGATCCTTTCCTGCAATATAATAATACAATGGTGATTATTACGGGTCCTTAAAGAACCATTCTTTAATAATTTTTTTTTTTGCACCGCCCCCTTAAAGATTATTCTGTAATAATAAAAGACAAGGTCAACTGGTCAAGGTGTGATCTTTACTTACTTACCAAATCGGCATATTTCTTATTAAAGGATATGACATCTGATAAAGATCTCACGGGTGAAGACACAAGATTCTTTAAATATGCATTCAAGGCCAACTTGAATTCTGCTGATACTGCTATATCCTCACCATTGATCATTGAAATAATACGGTTGAAGTTGATGATTTCCAAATTCTCTATCAAGATTGCCCCATTTTGCCTTGTTTCATGCAAAAACTAGATTTCAGAGAGATGAAAGAAAAACAAAAGACAAAAAGAGGTTTGAATGTTTTACCTTAATATATCAAAATGTTTCTTAAACTTATTCAGGGTTTCGGTATCGTTACCAAATCCTAAGTAGGGATAAGCCCTCATTATCCCTACCCAATTTTAGGTGCTTTAAATAACCACCCTTGGGAATATACTTTGAAGCTTTTCTGGTTGCAGCTGGATCATTTATATCAAAACCCACAATGGCATCAAGAACATACACAGCATCTGCAACAGTTCTACAAATCGGTCTGCCTTCACCGAGGTTTAAACAGAGGGAAAAATGGTTAGCAAAGTTAAATGGAAGGCGAGAACGTATATTTTAGATACACTTACCCAACTGTGTCCTGCCTAGGGGAAACGGGAATGACTCCTGATCGGCTTGTGAGGCCTACGGTGGGTTTAATCCCAACAACTGAGTTGGCACTTGAAGGACATAGGATTGATCCATCTGTTTCTGTGCCCAATGATACAGTAACCATGTTTGTTGCAACTGATATAGCCGATCCGGTGCTTGAACCACATGGATTAAGAGTTGCTACATATGGGTTCTGCACAAATTCAAGAAATCTTTTAAGGTGGTAACTTCAGACAATGGTAACCAAGTTTCGCAATTTTCCATTAACGTCACTCAACTTTCTTGTGAAATTCTATTATTAACGTCCCAAAAGTTGATCAACTCTAAAGAAATGAAAACACTTTGAATATTTAACTACATCTTAGAGCATCCACATCGCAATGTTCGGAGTGGTGGTAAAAAAATCCGGACAAAGGGAGCAAGCGCGTTGGAGGAGCTGCGACGTTTAAATTAAAGGAAATAGTGGCAGTCTAACGTTGCGGATGCTCTTATGCTTTAAATATTTAACTATATCTTATGTTATGTTCACTGACAAATTTACACAAACACCTGGCGTGCTTCAATTTAAAGACTTACAACTGCCTGTTTAGCTCTAGCATTCCAACCACCAGGTGCAGATGAGCTTCTGAAAGCAGCCCATTCAGTCATGCTTGCTTTCCCAAGTATAATCGCCCCTGATTCTCTCAACTTGTTAACCACACCAGCATCTCGAGGCACCACCGAATTAAGAAGGGCGTAAGAACCCGCAGTCGTGTTAAGCTTATCTTTCGTTGCAATATTATCCTTCACCAAAACAGGTATACCATGCAACCCAAACCGTGAAATTGGGTCTTTATTCTTCCGTTCTTGATCAGCTATCTCAGCTAGATGAAGTGCATCAGGGTTCACTTCGATAACCGCTCGATGGATTGGATTGAGTTTGCGTATCCGCTGGATGTAAAATTCAACTAATTGTTTGGACGTAAGTTTGTTTTGGTTGAAAGCTGCTTGAATGTCGTTGATAGTGGCCTCTGGTATGGTGAATTTGGAGCTTTCAGCGTTATGCAATAGAAGAAACACAAGAATAATTGGTGCTGTCATCATGTTGTTGTTTGTTCACTGCTTGAATGACGAATGAT